>NW_027397097.1:14126888-14154548 GCF_003265705.2 Callorhinus ursinus
AAAAAAAAGAAGAAGAAGATAGGAAGGAAAAAATGAAGGGGGGGAAATCGAAGGGGGAGATGAACCATGAGAGACTATGGACTCTGAGAAACAAACTTGAGGGTTCTAGAGGGGAGGAGGGTGGGGGGATGGGTTAGCCTGGTGATGGGTATTAAAGAGGGCATGTATTGAATGGAGCACTGGGTATGATACGCAAACAATGAATCATGGAACACTACATCAAAAACTAATGATGTAATGTATGGTGATTAATATAACATAATAAAATAAAATTTAAAAAAAGATTATTTGGAGCTCTGTTGGTTTGTAAAATTAATATTTAATTTTAAAATTATAAATTAAAAAGTTTAGATTTTTACTTAAGTTCAATTTAGAATTTACTCTTCTATTTACAAATCTAGCAAGATTTCTACAATCACTGTTAAGGAAGTTTTTATGACTTAATGAAATTCCCCTTATATATTTTAACCTGCATTTATAAATTTAACATATTAAATTCCCTTTTAAAGTTTTCCTTAAACTGTAGTTTATCTGAATAACAAACAAACCATCCCAAGTATTTAAATAATTATTTTATATCTGAAAATTATACCAAAATATGAGTTTAAGCACTCATATGTTCTGCTACAGTGCAAATGTTAAGATTCTATTTCTCATCTTAAAATCTCAAGTTAAAATTAATTCTTTGACATTCTAAAATATTTAATTTGTTAAATATTTTAATCTAGCAAATTCTCTTTAAAAATACAAATACATATACTACCAAATATGTATAATTATTACATAATAAAATATTAATAAAAGGTTTAATTTCCTTCATTATTCTATAATTAATCAAAATCTTTTCAGGATTAGAGATATCTGCCCACTAAGGAAACAATTATGCAAATTTTGTGGTTGGTTTCCCAAGAAATTTTGAGGGTTTTTTATGTAGCTGACTGAGGTTGTAGTTCATATTGAGATCTCGGCTGGGAGATATATAACTGCAGATATTGAGGGTGATTTTTCTCACCTTCTAAACTATAGACAAAATATTGTTTACAATCACTATCTCATGAACTCCAAAACTGTAGAAAGGAATTTTTTCCTAGCCCATGTCCACTGGATTCAAAATATATTGTAAGGGAATTGTCAGTTATACAAGTTCATAAAACTAACCAAGTTTAAAGCTAACCCTCTTCACCGCTTCCATTGGCATTTCATTGGCTTTCTTGAAATATTCAGCATGTTCTGAATGGATCCTGCATTCTGCATATAGGATTTATCTGTCTAAAGCCACGCTCATGATTTTAGGTTGATGATATCATTATCATTTCAATTAGAACATCTAGAAATTAAACATCAGAAAAACTGATTTACTCACCCAGAAGTATTGCAGACTATTTTGTAAGTAGAGATGATAAATTTCAAACCTAGGTTTTCTACCATTCATTTTTTCTACAACCCTGCTATGGCATGAGCAGTGGATGGGTACATGGTTGGACTGGATTCTGGCTGTATATGTTACATGTAAGTGGAGTCTAGCAGAGGTAATGATGGAAAGGTGGTTGAGGCCATACCATAAGGATGGAAGAATTTTTATGGCAGTGGAAAACACAGAAAGCTCTTGAACAGAGAAATAGCCACTTCTTATCTGTGTTTTAGAAAAATAAGTTTGGTTACACCATGGGGAGGATAAATTTGAAGAGGAAACAGAGAGAGAATAGGGAAGCTAGTCAGGATGTGCCTACATTGAGAGGTAATGAGTGCCTCCACTGAGAAAGAGAGAGGTAAAAAGAGACAAGAGGTAGGAGATATCACTCAGAGATAGACTCTACAGGATTGGTGGACTGATTAGATTTTTATGGGGGCTGGAGAGTTAAAAATGATTTCTATGTTTCTGCTCTAAATGCCTAGGAGAATAGTGATAATAGGAAGTTGTCTGGTTGTCTTCTGTTTAAAATAATCACACAAACACACAGCTCAAAGCAATTATTTGGTGGGGTAAATGTAGAGACAGTGTTAGGGGACTAGCTAAAGGAACATATTTGCATTAAGTATACATAGTTTCCCTGTTTGAAGTAAAACGGCAATGACTCTTTTGAAACTCAGACTCATCGTATATTTTTTTCCAAACTGCATCTCATTTCAAAGCTATTCCAAGGTTATACTTGAAAGCTTTCTATCCTCCGTTGAAAAGTAATGGTCTGAGAAAAACAATGCTTTCTGTTCCCGCCTACCTTTATTTATTTACTTTTCAAAAAAGTTCCCCTGGTATGCAGCCATTAAAAAAGATGCTTATGAAGAATTATTAACGATGTGAGAATGTTCTTATGATATGGTATTAAATGAAAACACAGGGTATAAATAATACAGCTTGATCCTACATATATTATACACAGAACACATATACATTCATATATTCATATACATATACATATACATACACACATATATTTTTAAAAATGAAAAGAATACAGAGATTTTATATATGAGTAGCAAGACTGTGAGCAAGTATAAATTTTTCTCCTTCTTTGGACTTTACACATTTTCTATAATGAGCATATATTGCTTTTATAATCATGAAAACAGTTGAGATACAGTTCATACTGACCCATTCAAAACTGATTTCTATGTTTACTTTTCCTATAGAGTTTGAAAGAGTAAAGATTATAAATTAATTGCCTAGACATCCAACATAAATGCAAGGTTCCTTTAGTTACTCCAGTGAGATTCAGGGATCTGCTCCAGAAACCTACCCAAATCCCTCCTTTGCAGCCTCACTGCATAACCCATGGTCTTACTTTCCTCTTCAAATCTAGGTACAACCTTCAAAAAACAAACAAATAAATCTATGTATACCTTTTTAAAGAATATGTAAGTACACCCATTAGAAAATAATAAATAAATAAATAATAAATGAAACATGACTCAAAATTTGTCTCCTATTCATTTAATTTTCATTTTGAAGAAAGACATTCCCTCGGCTTCTTTCAATTAAATTCTGCCTATTTTAAAGGTGTCAAAGTCCTTTATAAGTCTAAACAAAAAGAAAAAATCTACTTTACATTTGGGAAATATTTAAGACCAGACCTTCCCAGGGTCAAATGTCTCTTTGTTTTATTGTTCGTCTTTCCATTTTCAATTCTCAAGAGCTAGGTTCTCCTAGCAATACCAATTCGTCCTGGAGAGTTTTATTACCTTATTTACTGGACTAATAACAAGAGCAGAGTTGAGCAAATTGGCCTCTTTCAAAGGGTGCTCATACCTCAATTGGTTATGACTGTCTCTCTAGTGTAAGCACCCCTAGAATCATGGGAGGGTATAGGTTACCAGGCCCATGGGAATTCTTCTGGTCACTGCCTAATCGAAGAAACTATGACACACCCAAATCAGGGGGAACTGGGATCTGATCAGAAGCTAAGTCAACAAGCCAGAGAATAACTAACAGAGTCATGGAAATTAAAAATATGCAAAGCTGCCCCTTGGTGAAAAGAATCAGAAGTCAGAGTACTAAGCACCAGAGCAAAGATCAAGAGTAAGAGAGGTTTTCTTCCAGGTACCGCCCTATCCTGAGCATTGGTTCCTATGTCTGGCATTTATCATCGTGCCAGTTACTTGCTGTGAGGCCCTGGACAACTAAACCTCTATAACTCAGTCCCTTCACCTGCAAAATGTGTTTAATAAAAAACCTCTTCAAGTTGTTGTGAAGATTAAATGAGTGAAGTACTTTGAACAGTGCCTGCCATCACATCACTAATACTCCATAAACATTAGCTATTGCTATTAGGCATACTGAGGTACGTTGGTGGACAGGCTAAACCTCAAAGGCCAGGGCCAGAGCCAGGGCCAGGGAAGTAAGTGCCGAACCATGAATTCTCAAATGACTACACTAATCAGTAAATGGATCAGGCTATATGGACACCTAGCCTGTGTTCAGTGCACAGCTTTCACACATTTCCCTCTTGGGTGTTTGCTGACTATTGTAATTCATCATCTCGTAGATGCATAATCCTAATTGAGGTTGTATGTTCCTTAAAGCAGGGAACATGTTATAATGTTTTTCAAATCGTGAGTTATAGCCCATTCTGTACCCATTCAAACTCATTAAAAAGGGTAAATGAAGAAAACAGTTTTAAATGGGTCAGTATGAAATGTAATTCCCCAACCATTTTTCTGATTAAAATACATCTAGAAAATCCTGAGCAAAATTATAAAAAAGAAATAGAATTTAAAAAGGTAATGAATAGGACAGAAAATGCCAGAATGCATAGCTTTTGGGAAAGTTAAGTATTACTTTGTGAAACTTATACATACTGAGTTGCAATTTTTAATTTATATTTCTACTATGGGTTGCAGTCCAAAAGTTTGAAATACTTGGGATATATATGTTACTTACATAAATATTAACACATAACAATTTCTCAACAAACTTGTTGACTCATCGCTGTAATTCCAAACATAAGCCATAAGATAGTGTTTTTCAAACTTGTCTTATGATAAGAATTACCTAGCATAATTTCCAGATTCCCAGGCTGCTTCCCCAGAGATTCTGATGTTGGAGAAATACTGTCATAAAAGGGGCGATAATTTGCAGGAAAATTTGTCAAAAGCAAAATCAATTCTCCTTGTTGTGTACATATTCTTATTTGGTGGTACCATGCCTAATCCAAAGACGCACTCTGTAAAATATGTCCAACTTTTTAAGTGACTAACATTCATTCAATCACTCATTTAGCAAACATTTATTGATCATTTGCCACTTGCAAAGCAATGGGGATATAAATGCATATGAGACATTGTTCCTGCCCTCAAGGAGCTTTGAGTAGATTCATTTCAGAACTAAGCAGGCTCCCTGAAGATCAGAAGATCTGAAGCCAAAAATAAAATGAAGTCTTGAATGTACATGTATGACATAAATCTTGGGTGACTACCCTTCAAAATGTTCAGAGGATTAAAAAGTGGTAAAACTGCAACGACAACCATATAGTAAAGCATTCTTCTCCAATTAATACTGGTTAAGTATAGAAGAGCTGAGAACCAGTACCCCAGAGCTGAGGAGATCTCAGTAACAGGGCAGGAAAAACAAAACTAAATATCCAAAACTAAAATTGTATACAGAACTAGATAACTTGTCTCCAGTCTCAACTGGTATAACCTGATCCAAGCTATTAACATTTCTTAACTGGATTACCGCAGGAACTTCTGACTAGTTTCTCTGCTCTGGACCTTGCCCTCTTAGTGAATGACCTTATGAAAACATTGGTCAAATCCTCTCCTAAAATCCCTGCTGGCTTCCAATCTCACTGAGAGAAGAAGCCTAACCTACAAAGTCCTATATGAGCTGCTCACTCTTGCTCCTTCTCTTGCCAGCTACACTGGTTTCTTAGACATTCCTTCAAATGCTGGGCCAGCTCCCACCTCAGGGCCTTTGCATTTTCTGCTACCGTTTTCTATATGGCTAATCCCTTCACATCCTTTAGGTCTTTACTCAAAATTCACCATCCTAGTGAGACTCTCACTAACCACTTTAAAATTGTAACCTCAACCCCATTCCACATTCATATTTCTGATAGTCTTTCCATGTTTTCTTTTTTTTCTTTTTAGCATTTTATTTTTATTTTAAGATTTAAGATTTTTACTTAGTTATTTTTAGAGAGAGACAGAGTGTGCTTGCATGAGTCGGGGGAGGGGTAGAGGGAGAGGGAGAGAGAAATTTAAGCAGACTCCATGCTGAGTGTTGAGCAAGATGTGGGTTCAATCTCATGACCCATGAGATCATGACCTGAGCTAAAAACAAGAGTTGGACGCTTAACTGACTGAGCCACCCAGGCACTATGCATTTTACTTCACTGTCTTTTTTACTGCCCATCTACCTTACTAGCATTTAAATTCTATGACGATAAGGATTATTGTCTGATTATTGTCTGTTTTATTCCACCCTGTATTTTTAGCAACTAGGTCAGTGCCTGACACATAATAGATGCTCATTAAATAATTGGTGACTGAATGAATATAGAATCGGAACAAAGCCTCATGCTCTGACTCTAAACATATTTACAAGAAAGAAGCTAAGAAAAGGAATGGTAAGGTCATACTACGTAAAACATGCAATTTTATCATTTAGTTAATTCCTTACCTTATTTAAAAAAATTTGAGGTGTCCGTGATACAGTACTTATAGTTCATATATCTATATTGCCTATTTAGGAAGGTTTTCAAAAGGTTTACAGTAGAACAGACCTGAAGCTAGCTTCACAGGCACTTCACAGGCACTGCTTAGGTGACAGCAGGCAAATTATTTTTGTTCCCTAAACTTCAGGTCTCTCATCTATAAAATAATGATGAGGATGATTCTTACATCATAGGTTACTGGAAAGCATTTTGAAAGAATATTTGCAATGTTATTGTTGTAGTCCAGGGCTTATACTAAGAGCTTAACAAATTGTAGCTATCATTGCTATTGTTTGCTGTGCTGTTTTATTCTTTATCAATTAATTCCTTGTATTATTTTTTAAAGTTTTGTATTAAAGAGCCTCATTAGAAATTATAAATCCAATACATTGAGTAGGCCTAGATATTATAAACCCAATATACTGAGAAGGTGCACACCATTTGGAGGCCATAATATAAGGGCCCAGTGAGGGACTAATATATTATTGGCCTCCTAAAAGAGATAATTATTCAACTGAAACCTGAGAGGACCACTCCTAATTTGGATGAGCCATAGGTGTTACACAAACTGTCCACACATTCTGATTCATGACTCCAGGCCCTGCCTACAACAAAATAATGTGTTTATTAAAAGCATCAATATGTGGGCTGTATCATGAAATCTAGCTGAGAATAAGCATAAGTAGCATAAGGAGGTAGAGTTTCTGCAAGTTTCCCTTTCAATCAGTCTATCCATCCCATTTTTTTAAATTCCTAACATACAAACTACAAGGGGGAAAAAAATGAACAAAATAGTATATAGCTCCTGTCCTCAAAATGCTTAAAATCTAGTTACAGTGAGGGCAATACCCAAACATAATAAAAATTATCTAGCAAGGTAAGATAAAAAGGGCAAAGTGATGGCATAAGGCAACATAAGATTTATTGCCATGAATGATGTAAAAATTACACTCATCAAATCAAAGGAGGGATAAAGTAAGGGAGTTATGTGGCTGCAACGGCTTCTTGTAAGATAGACACCCTGTTCTACTTCTTAAAGGAAGAATAGAATTTAAACAAGTATGACCATACAGAGAAGGGATTCCCATTGCAGGAAACAATTTCAGCAAATGCTCAGAGGCAGAAAAGGGTGCGGTGTTTAGAAAAGAATGACTTCATTGAATAAACCTGCTGGAAATAAGCATGATGAATGTCTGAATTTATAGCAGTTAGGCATCCAATAAATTGTTTTAGTTTGAGTTACTGATTCCCTCCAACCTATAGGACCTGGCTGTGCAGATCTGTAAGAGTGACTGAATGCAAGTTGTTTGTGATTGCCAAATCCACTATTTAATCCCAAAAGCCTATATGACTTTAAAGTCTATGGTTTTGTTTTTTTTCCCTTCTCTCAAAATTACTTAAAAAGGGTTAAGATAAATAAATCTGAGGAAAAGCTGAGGAATAAAGAGAAATCTGGTACTCAGTTAATGCAATCATCTAACAAATATTTATTCAGCACATACTATGTACTTGGCATTGCTCTTGATGCTGATGATACAGAGACTTGAACAAAACAAACTGGTTTCTGTGGAGTTTACAGGCTAATATATGCATGTGTGGTAGTGATGGTGATAGTGGTGGGAGAGGGATATTATATCTGAATATGTTTCTCATTAATTATAAATTTCTTTTAACTGGGCTGAATTCCTAGAATTTCTTAACACGATTTTTACTGAAAGCAAGTCTGAAGTCTTACCCCTATTCAGTGGCCTCAACTTTATCAGTTAGGAGTTAAATTGATTGAGTACTTATTATATTCTAAGATTTTTCTTATGGTGTTTACATGCCTTAGCTCACATAATTATTATTATTATATTATTATTGTTATTGAACTTCAGGTAGATCAAAAATTTTTTGTGCAGAAAATGTTTCTATGCAATCTGTGGGAAAGATAGACCCAAATGTAGTTCTTTTGAAATCCCAAAAACCTATGCTTTAAAATCATTTGGCTATACTCTTTTTCTGAAAAGTTCTTATATTTACTATTAAGGAATTTCAGAAATAAAAGAATTCTTGAATCTATGAGGTAGGTGGCAGGGTATACTAGAATGAGAAGGAAAGCAGCAAACTAGGCAAAGAGATCTGAGCCCTACATTAGGTCTGCTTCTGACACACTGTGAAACAGAGGAACTGGCCATTCCTTTTCTCTATCTTAATTTTCCTATCTGTGAAATGGGTCTAATATTTGCCATTCATATTTCAGAGATTGTGGGTTTGTGAGTGTATATGTATGTTTATAGCAGCAGGATAAAAGGAGGAAATAATGAGATGAGGAACATAGTTATTTAGAAAAGCAAAAAGTATTATCTGGATGTAAGTTATTATCAATATCATTACTTTCAAAAATAGAGCCATTTCTAAGGACAAGATGATATGGACATCTGGTACAATAAACTTCTTATACACTTTCCTATCGAAGAGGTACTTTTTGTACAACATAAGCAATTTGAAATGATGTTATTATGCATCTTTATAATGATCACATTGCCCCTTTTTGCTTGAGCTGTCTCAGATTAAGTTGTTCTAATCACATTCTTTAAAAAAATTAAAAGATAAATCCAAGCCCATATGATATGAATGTTTATCAAACTCAAACTTAGAGATAACAACAACAAAAAAAACCCACAGAATATAAATAATACCCTTTGTTTAGAAGTTTTCATTTCTTTTCCTTCTTCAGAAAGCTCTTTTTCCAGAAATAGGTGGCAAAATAACACAATTTCTAAAGAGTTAGATTGTGAGGATCACTCAGTCATTTCTCACAGCACTGGCTTTAGCTCCCATTTATTTGTTTTGCCATATTAATTCACTGTTCAGCCTTGCAAGACCCCATGCTCCATCCACTGCAAACTATTCGTAGCTTTCCAAAGTGCTTTGCTTCTTAGTACCATGTTTTTGTCATTCCGTCTACCTGGCATGCCTTCCTCGCTCTAGGTTACTTGGCAAAACTCCATTAGCTGTCAAGATTCAACTCAGAGGTGACTTCATAGTGAAACCTTTCTTGACCAGCCCATGTAAAATTGGCCAGTGTTCTGTTTTGTTTTGTCTCTACAATGCCCTGCATAGACTTCCATTACTAGTCTTGTAATATTTCAAACCACTTGCTTGTTTATATGTCTGTGGCCTTTCCAAGATTGGAAACTTCTTGAAAGCAAGGACTGTTTTCTAGTGATCTTAGTTTCCCAGACTCTAGCATGGCACATAAATCACAGTTGTCCTTCAAAATTTTTTGATAGATGAATGAATAAATGGTGACCCGTAAGCCATATTCTGAGAGTTGTAAATTGTGTGTGTGTGTGTGTATAGTGTGTGTACTATATATACATATATAGTGCATACATACTAGATATAGAGACACACATATAGAGCGTATACATACAGCACAGCATTAATGCCTGTGTTACATAAAAACACATATGAAATATAATAAAATAGTCCACTCTCAAAAAATTCTTTTGACTGTATTATATTATAAATGTCCAATTAACAAAACAATCATTGCAGAACAAAAGATTGTGATGTTTGAGGTTAATTCTGTGCAGAAAAAAAATAAATAAGAGATATTTCTATTTTTTGAATCTTAACCACCTTAAAGTTTTGGGTCACTGTAACACCAATCATATTCAATCATGGAAACATAAGAAGCTATACACTATGAAAAAGACTTTACCAGAACCAAACAAGTAAGTAATTCTAGGCCCAATAGAAATAAAATCAAATACTTTAAAATGTAATAAGACATAAAACAAAAATTAAAATTAAAATTATCAGATAAGACTTCAGTATGCCAACTTGATGGAATATCAGACCACAAGTGAAATGTAAATTCTTTTACAAACCTTGTTATCTCAGAAGGAAAAGATAACCCTAAAAGAAAATGATGCAAGAAAGTGCAAGAACTAATTATTGAAAGGACTTAAGCATATGTAAAATTGAAGTTAAACAACTTAAAGCAAGATTATATGTGTTGTATGTGGCAATGTGCATGTTCTGAGCTGCTATTGAGTCTTTTGTATCTCAGTACAGACTAGCCAAAGTACTAAGAATTTATTATCCAAAAGTCATCTGAATTAAGATACTGTTGGTAAAAGTCTTTTCATTCCCTTGCTTATGAGTTTAGGTGAGAAAAAATTACAGCTCAACCCATAAAGACCACACTGATAGTAGTCAAGAGTTTAAAAAAAATGGATTTCCCAAAACCCATATCAAAGGAACTTTGGACTCAGGTTTTCCTGCACTTCTGAAATATGACAATGGACTATCAAAAACAATTGTTATCTCTTAATCAAAAATATGTATGAATATTTCTCTGAAAAAAAAAAATACAACACTTTTCTCCTTCAAAAAAAATGAGGAGGGAAAACATTTACAATTCATTGAGCTTACAGAACAATGCATGCCATACCCCATAATAGGACTAGGAGTTGGTGATGGAGAAATCCAAGCTGACATTGGGGCACACTCTAGGTTTTTAAATATCTCTTTTCATCTCATTTACTATATCCATCAGACATATGGGGAAAAATTGATTGCTGAAGTTAATCTTAAAAGTAGTAAAAAGTAAATTCTGTAGGACTCTGCAAAATGACCCAGAGAATGCTGCCAGGCTGTAGTTGTAAAAGAATTGGTCATCAAAATATAAATACTACCTGTTTGAAATTCAAATAGAAAACAACAAGGCTTACAAAAGAGTGAGCAGCAGGGAGCTCTTTAATAAAACTTGTAAACACAGAAAACAAAACTTTAGTGCCCAGACACATTAAAATACTCCCCCAGTAAAATAAAAGGGGGAAACACTTTACATTGACTTTTTTTTTTTAAGATTCCTATTTTAGGTATTAAGTCTTAACTGCCTTTAATTTTTTTTTTTCCTGAAAGGCAATCACTTTCCTTTTGGACTCCCTTCAATAAGATACACAAGTTCAAAAAGCTAAAAGAGGATGTAATTCACTTGAATTATGCAACTGGTATTCCACAGCTGGCCTGCCTGTCTGGCTCCGTGCTGAATGAACAGTGTCAGAAAACCTCTCCAACAATAACGCCCTCCTTCCCGACAAGGGGTAAATCTCCCAAACTTAGGCTCAACTTTGGAGGCTCATTAGCTACAGCAAGTGAATGTCAGCGGGGTGACAACACTGGGGCAGCGGCGCCCACGCAGCCTAAGCAACCAGCCCACCCAGAGCTGAGGATTTGTACAATCAATATCACCAACTTCCAATGATGATAATTTGTTTATATGAACAGGATGGTTAGCTATCCCACAGATCACATTCTAATGCCATTATAGCCACTACATTTAATCCCCAACTCTTAATCAATTAAGCTGCAGGAGCACAGGCAGCTCGCAGCACTTTTTAAAAGAAAGACTTTAAATCTTAATCTAAAGCATGCTGTATAGTTTTTACCTTCTCTGATTTCTTGGTTCTGGCCTACCTAAATAATTGTCATCTTTTCCTCCCCCAATTCCACCCCCCAAGTGTGAGCGTGCACCTGAATTACAAATAGTTAAACCTGAAGGTCACTTCACAGCAGCGTTCCAACATGCTCCCCCAGCGAGGCTGTTCCGGCAACAATAAAACAAAGCCCTTGCAACCACCTGTAATAATCTGCCTGCTCAGCCAGCAATCGGAAAAGTCCTGAAGCTACACAAGGTAGACATTTTCTGCAGCTGGTTTAACATGTATATTGTGCCCAGTTGCCGGCTCGCCTCCTCTTACCTTCACGTTAGTCCGGAGTGCACAGTAACATGCAAAGAACATTGCAGTAAATAAGGAGCATATGGACCGGTATTCAGCTTCTCAGCACAGCGCAAGCCCCACACACACGATCCTGGGCATGTGCTACTAAGGAGCATCCGTTCCCTCTGTCAGTTTGAAAATGCATTGATCTCTGTTTTCTCTGACTACAAAACGACATGTCTTGAAGGCACTGAGTGAGAGCTCAAAATCTCTTCATTGGCTATATATAGCATTGTGCCCAGTAATTTCAATTAGCTGAGAATTCAGCATCTGAAAGTTAAGACTTCAGTTGCTTTCCTTCTAGCATTTTAAATCACAGGGTTTAAAAAAAAAAAAAAAACGGGAGGGGGGAATGAGCTCACTCAGGAAGGAGGGGGGGGAAAGGTGAAGAATGAAATTTAACCAATGAGTTACTTATATTTCTGGAGAGCCCTGGTATTATCCTATTAGATACTTTACAATGGGACTATACCCGGCAGACTCTAAATGAAGAGGAAACCCCTTTCCCTTTGGAGGTTTAATATGGGCTCTGCACTAGATTCCAGGCTATTCTGATGCAGCACCCTGTTTGGCAAATACTACAAATCACTGCAAACACATCTCATTCTGCTTTTTCGTGTGGAATAGGACCAAGACCAAAAGGATCACTGTCTCCTCAAGTCCCCTAAAATGTAAGCTGTGTTCCCCTAGGGTGATCTGTGGTTACATGCCTGAGAAATACCGCCTTCTCTTACTTCCCTGTCCTATAATATCTGTTACATCTTCCAGGGATATCTAAAGTTGCTAGGCTTGCTAACAAAACACTGCATCTATTTTTTCTTTCCAAAACTAAGCTTTATTGGTAAATTACAATCAATAATAGAGGATGGGATTGAAATGAAGATAGAAGATTCCAGGGGATAATATAACCGTAGATTCAGTAGCTACTGCTGCTGAATATAACAAATTCAGCTGGCTCTGTAAGGGAAAGAGCAAGAGAGAAAAATAAAAGCTTCTGCCCCCATGAATCCATAAGGGGAAAAAAAAAAAAACTTAATTCAAAAACATCGTCAGATCTTACTGTCTGTTGTCATTCCAGTCAGTCACCGGATGCTGCAAATTAACTCAATTTTTACTGAGCCAAAAGGACAAAGTCCAATTTAAGGTTCTAAACTCTTATTTCCAGCCTTAGAAAGCCCTAATTCTCAGCTAGAATTCTGAAGCTATCTGGCGAAATGGAAGCAGAAATGAACAGTTCTCACTGCAGCAAAAATAGTGGGAGGAAAAAGAGTGGTTCTGTCTTTGCCACGACGTTCCCCCATCAGCTTACAGCAACAGGGAAGATCAGCATAACTCACTAGAAAAAGCTGCAGTGACTTTTAGGATTTTTCTTTAATATGTTTTGCATTAGGCCCCTCCCCTCTGGACCCTGCAGTGGTGCTGAGGCACTGTCAGAGCCACTGGGCATTTCTCCTGGGCAATGAGGTGAGGCAGCTTCAGGAGGAGCAACGTATTTATGGGAGAGAAATTAAAGGAAGAAGAAAATCAGGATTTTCTATTTCTCTCTTAATGACAAGCATTCAGAAAGTGTCGTCAGTTCTGACTAAATAGCTATTTTGGGCTGTCATTGTTTGTGCCTTTTTTTAGGAAGGGAAAAAGGCAATCTTGTCTTAAGCTGGAGATTCTCTAGCATCGTAAGAGAAGGCAGCTCCTTAATTTGATTCCCAGTTCCGTCTGTCATATGAGTCTAGGTAATTACAAATTGTAAGCACTTGCAACACAACCAGTGACTTCCAGGACATTCAAACATCAACATGGAGGCCCAACTCTCGTCATTCCACAACTTTTATCATGGCTTTAAGTGCAAAACCAAACATTTCAGTTCATAACACTTTCCTCTCCTGAGGTCATGGCAGGTCACGTTTCCTGCAGCACTTCTGGATAAACAGACCCAAACATAGCAACTCAATGCTACGGAAAACATATAATTTAAAATGTATTTCTCCATGGGGGAGGGGTTCAGAAGATTTTTAAAAACCATTTTTTCAACTTGTCAATAAGTAATGTTAGTTTTCTTTTTTTTAATAGGAGTTGTGGGGGAAAATCAAATTTATAGCTTTCTACAAAAAAAAATTATTATTTTAATAGACCCCAGGATATTTGGATGGCCCAGGAGAGACAGAAAAGAGCTGGGAAATGTTACAAATCTCAGAACAGTTCATAGGGAAGGATTAAGCAAAAATGAAGTTACAGGTAAAAAAGCACAGGAAGGTTTCCCTGCTGAGGCAATCAGGGAGGGCTTCTGACAGGACTTCAGATACAGGGCTAATGTATGTACATTCTAAAGAAAGGCTCTTACATTTGCATATCTGCTTAAAACTCCCACCTACGCTTACCCATCCCACAGTATCCCAGTACAGACTGGACCTGGGCCATACCTGTAGATTTGCTGCTTAAATTTCCTAACTGTACTAGGATAGCTGACTTGTTATTCTCATTTTACAGATAAAGGAAAAGCACTAACTACAATGACAACGTCCCACTAAAAATTATTCCCTATTTTTAGGCAGAGCGTTCAACAGGGCAATGTACCTGCTGAAAGAATAACATTTGCTATTGTAGGAGGAAACAATAACTGGCTATTATTTATGAGACAGCATAGTAAATTTAGGTTCCAATCCTCATGAACCAGGAGTCCTGGAAAATTCCTTCCATATCAGATCCTTTTACCATTTATAAAACAGAGATGTCTAAAATGGGGATCATACTTAATTCATAGTGTCATTGAGAAGATTCAAGATGAATCCCATCATCATAATAGTGTGGATGGATCAAAAATTTAAGTATAAAAATTGAAATCATAAACATATTAGAAGAAAACAGATTTGGTTTTGGTTTTATATAATTGCAGAGTGGAGAAACCTGAAGACATAGAAGAAAAATAAACAACTGTGAATATATAAAAATATAAAATTTATGCTTAACTAAATTACATACAATGAAAAATGACAAAATGGGAAAACAATACAACATATTCAATGGAATATTTCCTTAAAATACAAAGCATTTTCATAAGTCATTAAGAAAAAATATGAATCTGAATTAAAAAAATAAGTAAACATAAAGTGGTAATTCACAAAAAGACCACAAAACACATTTAAAAAGCTTCACCTCCTTCATTTTAGGGAAAAGCATAAAGATTAGAAATGAGAGAAATAAAGACACAGAAAGGGACCTATGAGGGGTTCTGCCTATTATTGCAAAAATGAGCACAGGTTAGAGAGAATCATGACACAGGGATAGAAATGTACTGATTCCTAAATGGTGTTAGCTCCTGAGTACCTCCTGTAGTGTGGACATCTCCCTAGAATGCATGTAATTCTAGTGTGTAATATATTGTTCTTAAAGCATGGCCTTTAACACAAGCCAACTACTTTGTTTCTTAATTTAAAAAGCGCTATCAAGTAAACTTGATTTTAGTCAATTTTTACCTTAAGCACTGAATTTAGAACCTGACATCTACATATAGTTTGTATTTCTCTCTCTCTCTCTCTCTTTTTTTTTTTTAACAATGAACATTGCTGTAGACTGAATGTTTGTGTTCTCCCAAAATCCCCATGTTGAAAATTAATCCCCAATGTAGTGATATTTGGAGGTGAGGCCTTTGGAAGATAGTTAGGTCCTCATGAATGGGATTAGTGTCTTTATAAAAGAAGCCCCAGGCAGCTCCCTTGCCCCTTCCACCATATAAGGACACAATGAAAAGGCAGACATCTATGAACCAGGAAGCAGACTCTCACCAGATGCCAAATCTGTGGGCACCCTGATCTTGAACTTACAGCCTCCAGAACTATGAGAAATAAATTTCTATTGTTTACAAGCCACTCAATTTATAGTATTTTGTTATAGCAGCCCAAATGGACTAAGACAAGCATATAACACTTTTTGGCTACAACCTAGTTTTTCTAAATTTTTTTAATATTAAAGCAATTTGCAATTATAACTTGGTAATAATAATGACAGCAACAATGTCTGTTAATATGGACAAATAATTCATATACCTGGACAAAATTCTCCTTAATTATAAAATAAGGAGGTTGTACTATCTAGTTCTTTCTTAAAGGCAGAGTAACTTTGGTAGGTTTGCTTGCTTTTGGTTTTATTTAATTAGGACAGATAAGATATGTTTAAGTGTTCAGGATCCACTAGGTTGTATTCCAGACCATTTAAATCTGAATATCTGGAGGTGGAATCAAGGCATCAGGATTTTATAAAGCTCCTCAGGTGATTGTAATGTGCAGGTAGGATTGAGAATTACTTAAAGCAGAGTCAGCTGCTGATTCTGTAAAGGACCAGATAGTGAATATTTTATACTTGCAAGACTTACAGTCATTGTTACAACTACTAATTCTATTACAACTACAACTTTGATGTTGTAGTGAGAACAGCCATAGACATTATATAATGTGTTCCAATAAAACTTTATTAGTAAACATTAAAATCTGAATTTCATATAATGTTCACATGTCAGGAAATATTGTTCTTCTTTTTGATATTTTTCAAACATTTAAAAATGTAAAAACATTCTTTAGCTTGTAGTTTGCCCATCCCTACTCTAGAGTCGAGCAGTGGTTCTCAAAGTGTGATCCTTCATTAGCAGCATCAGCATAAGCTGAGAAGGGCTGTGAATTGTGTAAGACTGTTGAATCACAGGCCTGTACCTCTGAAACAAATAATACATTATATGTTAAAAAGAAAAAAAAGAAGATAGTAGGAAGGGAGAAATGAAAGGGGGGAAATTGGAGGGGGAGACGAACGATGAGACACTACGGACTCTGAGAAACAAACTGAGGGTTCTAGAGGGGAGGGGGTGGGGGATGGGTTAGCCTGGTGATGGGTATTAAGAAGGGCACATTCGGCATGGAGCACTGGGTGTTATATGCAAACAATGAATCATGGAACACTACATCAAAAACTAATGATGTAATGTATGGTGATTAACATAACAATAAAATTAAAAAAAAAAAGAAAGCAAAATTTCAGGTCATACCCCAGACCTACCAAGCAGAAACTCTAGGCTTGTGGTTCAAGAATCTCTGTAAGCAAGCGCCCCATGTGATTTTCATGTAAGCTAAGGTTTGAAAACCATTGCTCTGAAGGAAGAGAGGAAACTGATAGCTAAGGCTCCCACAAAAGCAGGAAGAGATAGACTCCAGAGTATAGATAGAAGAATTAGCCTTAGAGGGGAAATAATATAGAAAATAAAGAGAAAATGACTGCAGGTGTATGTGAGATCATTCTGGAGTGGAGGCTCAAGCCTGAGATAGAGGCCAGTTGAGCAAGGGGGCCATCTGACTAACACCTTAGAATGTAAACCTTTTCCTCTTAGAAACTCTAAAAGCTCTTAGACATTGGAGTAAAAAACCAAACCAAACCAAAACAAACAAACAAACAAAAAACCCACAACATCTTGGCTTTAAATTCCTTTTCCGCCACTTACCAGGGGTGTGACCTTGGGCAAGTTACATAACCTCTCTCTGATTCCAGAGTATTCCTCTGTAAAATAAATAAACCTACTTCACAGGGACGTTGTAATGACTAAAATAAATAAGGTGGGCAAACTGCTTGATCTAGTACCTGGTACATAGTAAATGTAAGTGGTAGTTTTTAGTGTAAAAAAGGCTAAAATGACAGAGGAAAGGAGAAATATAAAAAGATGTTATCATTACTCTTGACTAACTTCTAAATATCTAGAAGATTCCCTGTACAGGTTTGTAAACCTTGGACTTCCCTAGGATTCCCAATCAGCCCTGAAGGGGATTCTCTGGAAATTTGGTTATCTCATTATAACCTCTGAACTGATTTCATATCATTGGAATTCCTTGTATCTTCCTTATAGTTTTTCTGAGATAATATTTTAAATTTTAATTTAAAAATTACAAAGCATGTCAGAAGTTGTCAAGATTTTCCACCAAAGTATCCCCTAAAGCAGAAGGGAATGCATTTATTACCCTTGAAGGACAGGAACGAAATGGAATTCTTTAATGTCTAATTTGTTATCTTTAAAAATCACATAAATGCTAAATTCAAGTTGACAATATCTCTGTATTTGTTATAAAGTAATGTTTTATATTACTTACTGACCACTAGATTTAATAAGCTAAGAAGACTGTGCTCTGTTGATCCCATGGCTTCAAGTACCCTCTGGCACACGTACTGCTTGTGTATGCTTAGGGGTATCTTGCTTGGGTTCACAAAGTAGAAATAGATCCCATTTAATTCCTGATCTTCACATCAACCTTGAATATACTGTCATCATCCCTTTGAATTTAGTGAGAATACAAGGAGCTTTTTTCCCCTATATTTTCTTCTAGGAGTTTTATAACTTCAGGTCTTATATTTAAGTATGTAATATATTTTGAGTTGATTTTTATGTATGCTGTGAAAAAGAGTTCAATTTCATTCTTTTTCATGTGGATTTCAGTTTTCCCAACACTATTTATTGAACAGACTATCCGTTCTCCATTGTGTTCTTGGTGGTTTGTCAAAGATTAGTTGGCCATATATGCAAGAGTTTATTTCTAGGCCCCTCTGTTATGTTCCATTGGTCTATTTCTGGTTTTATGCCAGTATGATATTGTTTTGATTATTAGAGCTTTGCAATATTATTTGAAATCAAGAAATGTACTGAAGGGAGCACTGGGTGTTATACGCAAATAATGAATCATGGAACACTACATCAAAAACTAATGATATAATGTATGGTGACTAACATAACATAATAAAATAAAAAAAAAGAAATGTGATGCCTCTAGCTTTGTTCTTTTTGCTCAAGATTGCTTTGGGTATTCAGGGTCTTTTGTGGTGCCAAAGTGAGTATTAGGATTGTTTTGTATTGTTTCTATTCCTGTAAAAAATGTCATTGGAATTTTGATTCAGATTGATTGAATCAGTACATCCCTTTAAGTTGTATGAACATTTTAACAATATGAAGTCTTCCAATCCATGAACATGGACTATCTTTCCACTTACTTGTGTAAGTATGAATTTCTTTCACCAATATTTGTAACTTTCAGTGTACAGAGCTTTCACCTCCTTGTTTAAATTTATTTCTAAGTATGTTATTGTTTTTGATGCAATTGTTAATAGGTGTTTTCTAAATTTCTTTTTCACGTATTTGTTAGTGTATAGAAATGCTGCTGATTCCTGTGTATTGATTTTGTATCCTGCAACTTCACTGAATTCATTGATTAGATTTAACAGTTTTTCGGTGAAATCTTTAGGATTCTCTAAGATCAATTCATCTGCAAAAAGAGGTATTTTAACTCTTCCTTTCTGATTAGATGCCTTTATTTATTTTCTTGCCTAATTATGTATGCTAGGACTTCTAGTACTATGTTGATTAGAAGTGGTCAGAATGGGCATGCTTGTCTTGTACCTGATCTTAGAGAAAAACTTTCAGTTTTTCACCACTGAATATGATGTCAGCTGTGGGCTTGTCATATTTGACCTTTATTATGTTGAGTCACACTCCTTCTATACCTAATTAGTTGGGAGTTTTTACCATGAATGTTGAAATTTGCCAAATGCTTTTTCTGCATCTATTAGAATAATTATATAATATATATATATATAATTGATGCATAACTAACATACAGTGTTATATTTGTTTCAGGTGTATGATATAATGATTCAACAATTCTATACATTACTCAGTGCTCATCCCAATAAGTATACTCTTAATCTTTTATCTATTTCACTCATTCCTCCACCCAATATTAATTTTTTCCAATCCATGAACATGGGTTATCTCTCCATTCATTTGTTTTATCTTTCATTCCATTACTGTGGTGTACCACATTTAGATTTGTGCATACTAAACATCTTTGCATCTCCAGGATAAGTTCCACTGGATCATGGTGCATGACCTTTTAAGGTACTGTTGAAGTCTGTTTGCTAGCATTTTGTGAGACTTTTTGCATCTGTGTTCATTAGGGATATTGACATATAATTTTCTTTTCTTGTAGTCTCCTTGTCTGACTTAGGTGTCAGGGTAATACTAACATAAAATGAGTTTGGAAGTGTTCCTTCCTCTTCAATTTTCTGGAAGAGTTGAGAAGGATTGATATAATTCCTCTTTAAACATTTGGTAGAATTCACCAGAGATATTATCTGTTTCCAGACTTTTCTCTGTTGGGGTATTTCTAATTACTGATTCAATTTCCTTAACTTGTTATTGGTCTGTTCAGATTTTCTATTTCTGCATGATTTAGTCTTAGTAGGTTGTATGTTTCTAGAAATTTACCCATTTTTTCTAGGTTATCCAACTTTTTTGTGTATAATTGTTCAGAATAGTCTCATGATCTTTTGTATTTCTGTGGTATTAGTTGTAAAGTCTCCTATTTCACCGCTGACTTTAATTATTTGAGTCTTCTCTCTTTTTTCCTTAGTTACACTATCTAAAGATTTGTCTATTTTGTTTATCTTTTAAAAAAAACCCAGCTCTTAGTTTTGTTGATCTTTTCTCTTGTTTTTCTAGTCTCTATTTGTTTTATTTCTGCTCTCATTATTTCTTTCCTTCTGGTAACTTTAGGCTTAGTTTGTTCTTCTTTTTCTAGTTACTTAAGGTGCAAAATTAGGTTATTTATTTGAGATCCTTCTTTTTTTCTTACTGTAGGCATTTATTGCTGTAAACATCCCTCCTGAAATGTCATTTGTTGTATCCCATTTTTGGTATTTTGTGTTTCCGTGTTTCTATCTTCATTTGTTTCACAATACACATTTTTTTTTTCATTTTGATTTATTCTTAGACTTTTTGGTTATTTTGGAGTTGATGTTTAATTTCCACAAATTTGTGAATTTTCCCATTTCCTACCTGTTATTGATTTCCAGTTTCATACCACTATGGTTGGAAAAGATTTTTGATATGGTTTCAATTTTCTTAAATTTGTTAAGACTTGTTTTGTGGCCTAATATATGATCTGTCCTGGAGAATACTCTATGCATGCTAGAGAAAAATGTACATTCTGCTGCTGTTGGATAAAATGTTCTGTATATATCTGTTAGGTACATTTTGTCTAAAGTATAATTCAAGGCCAATGTTTCCTTATTGATTTTATGTCTGGATAATCAATTCATTGTTGAAAGGGAGGTAATGAAGTCCACCACTATATTGCATTGCTGGTTATTTTCCTTTTCAGATCTGTTAATATTTACTTTATATATTTATGTGCCCCAATGTTATGTGCATACATATTTACAATTGTTATAACCTCTTGATGAATTGATCCCTTTATTATTATATAATAATGCTCTTTGTCTCTTATTATCTTTTTTTTTAAAGATTTTATTTTTTTATTTGACACAGAGAGAGTACAAGCAGAGGGAGCAGCAGGGAGAGGGAGAAGCAGGCTCTTGTTGAGCAGAGAGCACGACATGGGGCTCAATCCCAGAACCCTGGGACCATGACCTGAGCCGAAGGTAGATGCATAACCAACTGAGCCACCCAGGTGCCCCTCTTATTATCATTTTTTCTTTTAAAGATTTTATTTATTTTTCGACAGCAAGAGAGGGAACACAAGCAGGGGGAGTGGGAGAGGAAGCAGGCTTCCCGCTGAGCAGGGAGCCCGATGTGGGACTCATCCCAGGACTCTGGGATCATGATCTGAGCTGAAGGCAGATGCTTAATGACTGAGCCACCCAGGCACCCTCTTATTATCGTTTTTGACTCAAAGTCTACTTTGTCTGATAAAGCATAGCTACTTCTGCTTTCTTGGGGTTTCCACTTCCATGGAATATCTTTATCTATTTTTATTCACATTGAGCCTATGTGTGTAAAAGTGATGTAAGTCTCTTGTAGGCAGCATATACTTGAGTATTTTCTTTCTTTCTTTTTGGTTCATTCAGCCATTCTATATCTTTTGATTTTAGAATTTAATCCACTTACATTTAAATTAATTGTTGATAGGTTAAGGACTTACTGTTGCTATTTTGTTAGCTGTTTTCTGACTGTTTTATAGTCCTTCTTTTCCTTTTTTGCTGTTTTCCTTTGTGATTTGTTGATTTTTTCTGAAGTGGTATGCTTTATTTTTTCTTTATCTTTTCTGTATTTACTACAGGATTTTGTCTTTAGGTTATCATGAAACTTAACAAAACATCCTATAGTTAGAGTAGGCTATTATAAGCTGATTACAATTTAACTTTGATTACATACAAAAACTCTACCTGCTTACTTCAAACCCCCCGACACGCATGCTACAATTTTTGACACTGCAATTTACATCTTTTTATATTGTGCATCCATTAACAAATTATTGTCACGATAGATATTTTTAACACTTTGTCTCTTAACTTTTATGCTAGAGTTAAAAGTGATTTGCACATCCCCATTACAGTATAGAGTCTTCTGAACTTGACTATATACTACCTTTTACCAGTGGTTTTTAAAACTTTTATATGTGTTCATGGTGCTTAGTGTCTTTTCATTTCAACTTAATGAACTCCCTTTAGCATTTCTTGAAAGGCAAGTCTAGTGTGATGAACCCTTAAGTTTTGTTTGTCTAGGAAAGTCTTTCTGTTTCCTTCACTTCTGAAGGACAGCTTCATTGGGTAAATTATTCTTAGTTCTAAAGTATTCTTTCACCACATTGATTTCAGCATCCCAATCTCCCCTAGCCTTCAAGGTTTCTGCAGAGGAATCTCCTGATAGCTTTATGGAGATTCCCTTGTATTAGCCAAGTCTCTTCTCTTGTTGCTTTCACACTTCTCTCTTGGTCTTTGATTATAATGTGTCTTGGTGAAGACCTCTTTGGTGTGAACCTTCTGGGGACATTAAAGCTTCATATACCTGAATGTCCAAATCATGCCCCAGATTTGGGAAATTTTCAGCCATTATATCTTGAAATAAGTTTTCTGCTTTTTCCTTTCCCTCTCTTCTGCTATTTCTATAATGTGTATATGGTTCTTCTTTATGGTATCCTATAAATCCTGTAGGTCTTCTTCACACTTTTTTATTCTTTTTTCTTTTTGTTCCTCTAACTGCATAATTTCAAGTGACATGTCTTCAAATTTACAGATTCTTTCTTCTGCTTGATCATGTTTGTTGTTGATATTCTCTATTGCAATTTATATTTCATTCATCATATTCTTCAGCTCCAGAATATACTAGCTCTTTCTATGATTTATCTTTGTTGAGCTCATTTTTTTCAGGTATTGGTTTCCCAATTTTGTTACGTTGCCTATCTGTGCTCTCTTGTAGCTCACTGAGTTTCCTTAAAACAATTATCTTGAATTTTTATTCCAGTAATTAAAAGATATCCATTTCTTTGGAGTCAGTGATTGTAAAATTACCTTGTTCCTTTAGTATTTCATGTTTCTTTCTTTCCTTAATTTTTAATATTTATTGTGGCCTTGTGTTGATGTCAGAGCATTTAATGAAAAAGTCACCTCTTCCCAATTTTCTGGCTTTGGTGCAGAAAGAACTTCACCTACAGGTGAGTGTGAGGGCAGTAGCTGAATGGTGTGTGGCAGTTCTGTCTCCAGAGAGGGTTCATCAGTGCAGTCTCTATCAGTTGAGAACAACATCATTGAAGATTGCAGGGGTCCTCAGGAGCCAAAGCTGTGGGTGAATGCTATTGGGATCTTCAATGGTGATGGCTGCCAGGGTCCTCCTGATTTATTTTTCTTCCTTAGGAGATGTGATAGCCAAGGGGATTCCTCTTGGCTCCAGGTCTAGCTCATGGGTGCATTTGCACTGACAGTGGCACTGGTGTCAGATGTGTGAACACTTGTGGAGTGGCTGTGAAGTCAGGATCTGGAGAGTGAGCATGTGTGCAGCAATTATGTCTCTAGGGTCTGGTGTGTAGACACAACTGCTAAAGCAGTGATTCTGGTTTCTGTGGTTCAGGCATTTATGGATCAATTGTGGATGTAGAGTCTGGAGTACAGAGCAATAGCAGCTCTGGGGTCTGGGTTGCAGGCAAGCCTGAGGTGGCAATGTCTGGTGTCTGAGGTGCAGGCATGTGGTGTGGTCATGAAGCCAGGGTCTGAAGCAGGGGTGTGCATAGAATATCTCCACCTCTGGGTTCTGGGGCATGTGCAGAGTTGGAAGGAATGGCAGACCTCGTCCTTGGCTGGTGCAACAGTGGCTCTTTCTTTCTGTGCAGCTATTCTCCATTATCCCATTGTATTGCTGCATGCCCCTAATTAGACTTGTGAGCCCTCCCAGGGCTATTTTCATTCGTAGATAGCTATCTAATTATTTTTGTATAGGGACAAAAGCTGGTATCTCCTACTCTGCCATCTTGCTGATGTCTCCCTCACACACATACTTCTGCCCTATGAACAGCCTCCTCCCTATTCTTTGCAAAAGTGTCTTCTTAATTTTCTTCAAACCTCAGATCTTCCTCCATTCCTGTTGCTCTTAGCAGATGACTTTGCTTCAACTCTACAGAGAAAATAAAAGCTTTTACACAGAAAATCCTCAATTTTTGCATCAAAATAAATTGAAAATAAAAACCAATGGCTGCCTTCATGCTCTTTTTTCCCCTCCTGCTACAAAGGGATCATCACCTTATCTACCTAAGGTCATTGCTTCCATGTGCATTCTGTATCCTAATCTTCCTACTCTTCCAGGAGCACTAGCAAATGTTCCTCTCTGCTCAGTTCTGTACCCTTCTCTCTACTTTCTTATGCCAATTTAAATATGTTCAAGCCTCTCTCATCTTAAAATATATAAAGGAAAACTTCTCCTAAACATAATTCTATATGAAAATACTGCCCTGTCTCCTTCCTTCACTCACAAACTGTTTAAGAAAGCCATCACTTCACCTTCTGTCCATTTTCTCATTTTCCACACCACTCTGACTCAATAAATGGCTTATGTCTCACCACTCCATGAAAATGGGCATCATAACCAATATATCATTATCTAATAATCACTTCTATATTTTCACCCTACCAGACTTCTTAGCAGATTCCAAACTTCTGAGCTCTTCCCCTTCTTGAAACACTGACTCCTTAGCTTCTATCCTCAGTTTGTCTTATCACTTCAACTTTTCATTCCCTTTACTGGCTCTTCCTTTAGTCTCAGATTTTTATATGCCTGATTTCCTCAAGCCTCAAATGTAGGTCTCCCTGTTTTTTCATTCCATACCTTTTTCTATGTTTTCTTTGTTCATTCCCATGACATTTATTACCACCTCATCACAATGACTTCCCAATCTTTCTCAAAGCACATCCCTTCTCTGAGCACAAGGTCCACTTATCAAACTGCTTGTTGAGTAGTTGAGTATGTTACTAGCACTGCACATTCACTACAGTCACAAATAAACTTTGAATGTCTGCCTGAAACTTCATCCTCCTCCATTTTTTCTTATTTTGTTGAATAACGCTTCCTACAATCCAGTTTCATGTCAGAAACTTAGCAGTCATCTTTGACAATATCTTTTCTATACTTCCAATGGCAAGTCAATTATTAAGTCCTACTAATTCTCCTAAATATTTCTAGAATCTGGAGGTGCTTGGGTGGCTCCATCGGTTAAGCATTTGACTCTTGATTTTGGCTTGGATCATGATCTCAGGGTCCTGAAATCAAGCCCTGCATTGGGCTCCATGGTGAGTGTGGAGCCTGCTTGGGATTTTCTCTCTCCCTATCCCTTTCCCCTCACTTATGTGCTCTCTCTCTCTCTCTCTCAAATAAATATTTTAAAAAATATTTCAAGAATCTGTATTATTTTCTCCATCTCCACAGTAACTGTCTATAATCTTCACATAGGTTACTTCAGAAGCCTCCTAAGTGTTTCCCTCCATACTGTCTTGATCCCCTCTAATCTGCCATTGACCTAGAATTCTGAAACTGATATTTTCTAAACATATATCTGACCCATACCACTCTGTCATTTACAAACTTTGCTAGCTTCCCAGTGCTATTTAAATGCAGCCCAAAATAATTAACAGAATTTTGAAGGTATGGTATGGTGTGAATCTTGCTTGATTTAGAGCCAGTTTCCACTTTATATTTCATGTTCCAGTCACACTGAGGTTGTTTCAATTCATAGAAAATACCATGTCCCCCCCTTGTAACTGCTATTCCTTAAGTCTAGAATAGTGTGGTTCTCAACCAGAGGAGATATTGTAACCCTGCCCCAAGACATTTGGTCATTATAACTGGGGCATGGGATGTTATTGGTATGTAATGGGTAGAGATCAGCAATGCTGTGAAATCTCCCACCGTGCACAAGACAGCTCCTCATGACAAAGAATTATCCAACCCAAATGTCAGTAACACTGAAATTGAGAAACCCTAGTCTGGAAGGTTTTCCCTTCTACTTGTACCCCATGTGACCTCCATATCTAGATGAAATATACTTACCAACTCTGTGTCAGCTTAGATGGCCTATATTCAGAGCAGCTCTTCCCTGACTTTTGCCTATAGGTTAGGTCCACCTGCTATATATGCATACCACATTTTTTCTTTATTTTTGTAGCCTGATTGTAATTTAGAACTAGTTACTTGCTCATTTTATGTTTGCTTTCCTTGCCAGGTTTCTTGTCCATGAAGTTGGGAACTGTGTTTAACACAATATCCTTATCACTAGCTAGCCATTCAAAATACTTACTAAAGGAGCAAATGAATGGATGAATGAAAAAAGTTATTATATAGATAAAAAGAATGCGAGGCTTACAACACCATGGAAGATCCTAGCTTTGCCATTAATTAGATGTATCCCTGAATAGGTCCCTTAACATTTCATTTTCAAATATGTAAAATAGGAATAGTAATTCCTATGACAAATATTTTTATGAAGATTAAATATTTTTATGAATTCTTAAGTATTTTGCAGCAGTACTAGGCTTTATAGGTTAGAGCAGGAATTGACACAGCTGTATGAAGTGTGTATTATAATCATAGGAGTGAATATTATGAAACAAAAGCCTTAAATACATATCTTTTTACTTGAAGATTTCATTTACAGGAATTTATGAAAAAGAAATAATTAAGCAAAGATTTAGCTATGTGGATTTTTATCATTAGTTAAATAAATCAATAGAAATAATAAAATTTAAAATTATGATGGAGTATATCTCATAAGGAAGATATGTATATGTTTAATATAAAAATTATTTGGAAAAATCATATAGATTTTCTATATACATGTTTTATATACATGTACACGTCTATACATGAACACAGAAAAATATAACAAATAACAAAATAATAAAAATAACAAAATACTGACACTAGTTATCTTAAAATTATGGAATTAAGGTAATTTAAATTTTCCTTCTTTTGAGTTTCTGAATTTTCTAATTTTCCTACAGTGAACAAGACTTTTAAGATTAAAAAAAAAAAGAATGAGGAAGAGCACTTAGCTTAGGTCTTCTTAAGAAGAGACTGTAAGAAGTTGCTGTGTTATAAAGAATAAGACGAAATCCTTGCTTTTTAGAGGTTTTCAAGTTAATTACAAAAATGAAATACCCATGTAGATAACTTAGATACTGAAAAAAGTAAGAGCAAGATAGATCATGACCAAACATTTAAAGAGCACTTGCTACCACCCAGGCTTTCCATGCATTAAGTCATGAAATCTGCAAAACAACTCCATTAGATAGGTTTCAACGTACCCATTTAGTGGGTGAAGAAACAGAGGCTCCTAGGGGTTAAACAAATTGCAAGGTCATACAGGTGAAAGGAAGAAAGGAAGGAAGGAAGGAAGGAAGGAAGGAAGGAAGGAAGGAAGGAAGGAAGGAAG
>NW_027397097.1:14154558-14250638 GCF_003265705.2 Callorhinus ursinus
AAGGAAGGAAGGAAGGAAGGAAGGAAGGAAGGAAGGAAGGAAGGAAGAAGGAAGGAAGGAAGGAAGGAAGGAAGGAAGGAAGGAAGAAAGAAAGAAAGAAAGAAAGAAAGAAAGAAAGAAAGAAAGAAAGAAAAGTCAAACTAATGTCTGCTACCTTCAAAGCTTAATATACTTTCCACCAGGTACCTACAAGAGGCACATTGAATCAAGTGGGAAATTAGAGAAGGTGTGATTACTAGGCAGTGAGAGTACATAGAGGAATTAACACTTCAGTTAGCTCCGGAGGATGACTAGGATTTCAATAACTAATGATGGAGGAGAAGGCATGAGGAAAGCCATTTCCTGCCAAAGGAACATAGTGAGCAAAAGTAAGAAGTAAATGGACAACTCATAGAATTTGCTTGGGGATTGGCAGGCAGATTGATTTGACTAGAATAGGTTAGAAACAAGAAGTTTGCTTAATTAATGAAGAGACTTGAAATTTACTTGGTAGAACTCAGCAACAGAAACAAAAGTGAGGTTAGAATACTAAAAAAAATGTCATGACATATTAGAAACATAAGGTTAATTTTACAAGTACAGTGAATGACTGATAACAGATCAGTCGGTGCTGCCTTTGTATTCTTGGAAATAGAAACTGAGAGGTAGAAGGAACCATGGAAGGTCTGGTAGAAACCCCTTCATTCTGTAGATGAGAAAAATTTGGCTGAGAGAAAAGAGATTGGTTGTCCATGTCATATAACCTTACTATAACTCAGGTATCCTGAGTCCCAGTTCTCTCTGTTCTAGGAGAAGGCAGCACCTGGCACTGTGTGCTTCTCCTAACAGCTGTATGAAGTGTGTATTATAATCACTATTTACATTGGCAGTTACTGAGCCTCAGAGAAATTAAGTAGCTTGTACAAAATTATAGACCAAAAGCTTATCTTACTCAAGAACCCATGACCACTTTATGAATAGAAATATTGCCTTATCCTGCTATTGTGTAGTACAAGTTTGATACCTCACATAAATCAATCAAATATCAGCCAGTATTTATTATTCTTTATCAAGATCATATACACAAATTTTATGGACATAAAACATGAGGGGACTACAGCAGGGAAAATAATTTAGAAAGCCATAAATTATCCATTTCATCACATACCAATTCTAAATATGACTTGCTTTTGCTAAGAGTTTTACCTTGATTATAGATCACTGGCTTCCACTAATAAATTAAAACTGTTCAGATTTGGAAACTCATATTTCAGAGACACAAATTCACCTAATTCACAAATTCGGATTATCTATGGGTAGCATTTCTTTCCAGATTTACTGGAACTACTAAATAGACTTTAAAACTAGAGTATGATCAGAATTAAAGTTTATAAATGTTAACTCTTCTTCATCTGACAAAATGCATATGAAAGAGTTCAAAGCTGGCCATGTCTGCAGCTGCTGCTTTCCTCTCAAACCTGCCAACCATTCTTCCTAATTTTGGGTAGGGGTATCTAGATGTGAGTAATATGGTTATTAGGGGTAATGCTCATCTTATATAAGAAAATTTGCCTAATGAACAGTTTATCTACCATAGAAGCCCTTTGTATGAGTTTTTGCATCTCTTCAAGTACCTGAAAAATAAAACTAAACAAATTCAAAATGATTGTTGGATGGAAGGTTTATAGACAAACAGGCTAAAATTTCCTGTAAGTGTTCAAAGGGAGATAAATTAGAAAGACACAAAAGATATAAAAAATGCAATTATCTACAAATGCTACAAATTTAATAAATACTTATTACATTAGAAACTATCTGAGGCAACTTGGATAAAGTGTCCTTAAAACTCATAAAAGATATCATACTAAGTGAGCAATTCAATGTGAGAGACTGAATATACAAATGGACGATGGATAGACCATGTATAACAACAGACCTCTGATCTACAACCTCTGCATCAACCGGCCCAAAATATCCGGGACTTGGTCAATGACTGCTGGCTTCCCGAATTTTTGCTCCTGCTTCCAGCCTAGGATCAGATAAAGCCAAAGATTCTCCCTAATCACATAGGACATCTGGCACCTCTAAATTCCCCATGCCAACAAGCTCTAGTCAGAGCAGATCTGAAGCCTTCTTTCTTCCACCATGATGTGTTCCCACTCTATCTACTTTTGATTCTGCCACACCCAAATGGTGGTGACTGACTCTCTTGCTATATAGCAAGCTCTGAGTAAATATCCTGTTTATTCTCATTTGAGCAGTCTTTATTCAGGTCCACAAATATTTGCAGAAAGTGACAGTTACTTTTACGTAGGATGACCATTTGTCCCAATTTACCAGGTTTAGCACAGGGTTTTGTCTCCTTTGTCCCAGTGTAATTAATAACACCCAATTTTTATTCTCAAAAAATGTCCTTATTAGAAAGAGAAATTACATGGGTACCCTCAATTTAGGTAAATTGCTCATTAGACATAGGGTTTAACAGGCAATCTGATGCTATGTAACTTGACAAAGCAATGGCAGGTGACAGTAAAAAGTAGACTGGGCCATTAGTTAACTAATAACTAAAAAGTCTATTATCATAAAATCAAGTTGGGGGAGAGGAGTATTCTACCTACTATATCTGGTTTTCTTTGATGGGATTTCCAGCTTTAGTAAACATGAGATGGGATTTTAAGAAGTGTCCTCCTTTATCCAAAGCATTCCTGCCACCCCTGAAGGATGATGCAAGAGTTGCCATAGCAAATACTTCTCCTACACTGCTAGACCTTTCCATTGCAGGCTAACTTCTGTTCTGTTCTGTTTCCATTTTCCTCTCTCTCTCTCTCTCTGCTACATAGTAAGTCACTCTAAGATGAGATTTCAAACTATAACATTCTCTCCATTTTCTTTTCTTTGAAAGCAATTTGCTACCTGCCTGCTTTTCTGCAACCTACTGTGCCTGTCCAGAGATGACACCTGATGTCAGGGATGTAGAAAAATGCGGCAGACAGGAGACGTGACCAAAGAAAACAAGGGTGAGGCTGGAATGAGTCATTGGAAAGTAAGGATCCTTCAATTTGCTGTTCTCAGGTGTTCTGTTTTCAAGTGAAACAATTAAGTTTTGTAATCTACCTGCCCAACTTACATAAATACATGGCTTTTCTCTAAAGAGTAGCACTTCCTGGGCAGAGTGATGTAGGTTCAAGGGTTTCAAAGTCAGAAACACTTAGGTTTAAGTCCATAAGGTCCATAATGGTTGAGACCATTTCTCTTCCGCCCAGCACTATAAACCAAGCATGGAATTTGGCAGGTAAAAAATAGGTCTTTGTTTCCTGAATGTCTGATTGACTTGGAATCCACCAATTGCAAGTACTATGACTTTGGTAAGTTACATAATTTCTCTGAGCTTCAGTGTCTTCATGTGGAAAGTAAGAAAAATAAGGCTACTTTATAGGGTTGCTGTGCAATTTAATTTAAATAGGGTATGGAAAATACCTTGCAGATGCCTGACTTGCAGTATACATTTGATAAATAGTCACTGCTATTGTTCTTGTCACTGTTACTCAAGAGGTCACAGTTAGGAGGATCATAATAGACCTTTTAGTAAATGCTTCCAACAATAAATTCTGATTATTTACATTTGGTTGCCTCTCAAATTAGACTACAACCTGCTTAACTGTCACTCACATTTATGAATTTTTTAAGTTTGGAGCATCTGCACTGTGCTAAGAATATTCTTGAGCTCTGCTAGATTTCATACTGCTTTTTCAATGTTCTAAAAACTCCTAATTATGAAAAGATTAATAAAAAAATTTTTAACTGTCTGTGGGTGTTGCCTGATTCTAAACCCTCGTCAGAGCAAATATGGCTATTTCAGTCTCATTACTAGAAAAGTAAAATAAGGATATTTTGAAAATAGATACAACACAGACCTCCTGTTCTTCCTAACTTATACAGTGACAAAAATCATGAATGACAAATAGACTTCCTGAAAGAGGGAGGCTAATTTCATATATTCATGCACATATGCATATATACTATAAATACCTATAAATCTGCATGCATTCATTAATGAAGGTTTATTGGGCACCTACTAAGTGCTTTTCATTCCAGATACAATAATAGGCATTGAGTATATGGAGTGAACAAAACACTCTATTGGATTCTCCTTCCTTTGTGGAGTCAGTTTCTCTGTTTCTCTCTTGCTCCTTGTACATATACACGCATCTCCTATAAGCCCATATGCCTGTATGTGTGTGCATGTGTGTATAAAATATACATATAAATATGCCCTAGCAGCCAGGACTATATGACATGAATTCTCAGGAGAGTTTGGAGGCAATAAACTCAGAGAAAATGTGCAGCTTAGTAACTACGGGGTATTACCTCCTTATGTGTTAATTATTTACCTTAAATCTATTTTTCTCTTGCCTTGTTCCAGATAGTATTTAAGGTAAACTCCATCAGATGACAATGAGCTCTCCATTTCCATGTGGGCAGGGGAGGCCTGAAGGACAGCTAGGTCATTACTATGGCTTGCTGGTCAGTTTCTCTTTGCCAGAAGCACATCTGTATTAAACCTTGCATATACTATCAGGAACTACTGATAGGAGGATAACTGACACTTTAAAAACGTGTATTTAAAAATACACTGCAAGTCTCCATTACCATTTAGAAGGTCTCACAATATGCTAGGAACCATGCTGAGAGGTTTTTAAGCATTATCTCTAATCCTTACAACAACCTCATGTGGTAAGAATGATCTGAATTTTAAATACAAGAAATAAAGTTTGCATGATCTCATACTCGTTATACATAGCATTAAGAGTTTGAGCTTCATAATTCAGAACACATGTTTAAGTTCTGAATAGTAGTACTTCATAGCATTTTTACAAGGAGTAAATGAAATAGTAAAACTTTGGTATATGTTTGTAAGCAAGGTAGGTCCTATTATTAAGATCAGAAGCATAAACAGAAATAAAATGCTTTGATTTGCTCATTACTATTCTTCCCTATTTTAAATACTGACCAGTATTCAATTTCTAGCTATGCGTAGGTCCTCACATAGGTTGGTATGGCTTTTTAGAGTATATATATATTATATATTTATAATGGCTTGTGATTATTTTAGTTTGTACATCCAAGACTGAATAAAGGACATGAAAAAATATGTTACTCACTTTAAAGAATATATAAATATGCACATATCATTCTAAAACGTATATAGGCACTAAAATAATACATGTAAAAATCCACTTTTATTCTTCCTACATTTAAAGCCTTATGAGTTAAGTATTACTGCCCTTTCTCTTGAAAATGTTTGAACGAATAAGCTTCACTTATTGGAAACAAGTCATTGAAGGCATGAATTTAGGAAACTGCATAATTATAAATTTTCTCTTGAGCATTCATTGCCCATAGGTGGTAACCTTAAAAAGCTTATAATGTGTCCTTTTGGAATAAACAGTTTAACAATTAAATGCTTTTACTCTTTTCTCAGGGTAGCAGTCCAATTATGCTTACCTCTTCCCTGATGTACCTTTCATCAGCCATAAGTATCCAGAAAAATCTAAGAAGTAAAATACATCACCATCTCTAATGGATCCATTAGCACAACCTTTTTCTTGGTCCCTAAGATTAAACTCAGAACTTCATTTAATTCCAATTTTCACCGAGTTAAGTGCTTCAGTGTAATGTAAAGAGGACTAGACACAAAGTCAGAGATTTGTGACTAGGCCTTTATCTTCAATTGTTTGGATGTAAAATAAATAATGGGGAACAGGGAATGGAGATGAAAAATGGACAAGATAATTTTAAAGTCCTTATCAAACACAAGTTTTCATGAACCACATGGCTGAAAGGGCACATTGAAGGTTATTTAATCTGTTCCTACAATCTGAAACCAATTCAGACCTAAAGGTAATTTTCCCACTTGCCTTTATAACCTATTCTAAATTTTAAAGTCAACTCTCCAAGACCCTCTCTGTGAGCTGAGCTTTCTTACGCCTCCAGCTTACTTCCTACCAGTCTCCAAAGGTGCTTTCAGTTTCAGAAGGCTAAACTGCTCACTTTACCCATTCCACCTTGTAATTGGATTTCATGAAACTTTCCCTACCTTTTCACCTCTCCAGCTACTATCTTAGCTTAAAACTTCATCATTTCTTACTTGAACCATTATAATAACATCATACTGATATTCCTGGCTTTGGTCTTACACCACTTTCTACATCTTTACATTGACTCCTTCTCTTTAAGGAAACAAATCTGCTCGGATCATTTTTTGAGGTGGGACTGGGGAGCGGTCCTACAGTTCTTCCTTATCTGTTAAACAAGATCCAAATGCCTTCTAGGTCTTTATTTCCCCTCACCATTCTTTTTCTATCTGTATCTTCTGTTTGGATACACTCTAGTTTTCTGTATGTAGTTTCCTTCTTTCCCCACTATGCCATGCTGGGGTAGACTTGGGGGGGCGGTGGTTAGCCCAGAAAGAATATAGGCTATTTATCTTGAGAAAGCTAACTTGAAGCCCACCTTATCCACATTTTAGCTTTGTGACCATGGACAATTTACTTAACCTATCTGAATCTTATTTTCCTCATCAATAAAATGGAAATCATGGTCCCTAATTTTCAGGGCAGTTGTGATTATTAAGTGAGATAATAAAAATCTAGCACCTGGGTTATGGTAGTCATTCTTCCTTTAATCATGCTCCATTCTAATTTACTTTCCACATTGCAGGCAATATGATCTCTCTAAAATGCAGAACAAATCACACCTCTCCTTTTAAGGCCCTTCAAGTTTCCTATTTCCACAACTTACAAGGCCCTCCCTTGTTTTCTAATATAGCCTTATTTCTCACCATTGCCCTTCTTCAGTGTTCTGTTCCAGCCAACTAGAGTGCTTCAAGTTCTTCAACTCTTACCTCTGGGCCTTAGCATTTGTTGTTTCCTCTTCCATGAACACATTCTTCCAACCTCCCTTTCTTCATATGTATCCTGTATGAAGTATTACCACATTTCCCTTTCTACTTCATTTTATTGCTCTTCTTGCAATGAAGGTTAAGATCTATGTCAGTTGGTCATTGAGAATCTCTAGGACACTGCAAAGCTCTTATTTGTAATCCTCTAGCTACTTCAATCCTACCCTCCCTAGAAGAACAATCTCAAGTTTCACCTAGGACCTATGCATTGACTTCTATTTTTTCTATTATCTAGGTGTTTTTACCAACTGGGCCACAACAAAGTGTCTTCTGTGATGAAACAGCAATATGACATTGAAGAATGGGGAAATCAAGAAATAATAGTCAGGGGAGGTATCTTAGAAGAGAAAAAACTCTGACCTGAATATTGAAGAATGGATAGAATCAAGGAAAGTGGACAGAAATTTCCAACCAGGGTAAATAGGACAAAGAATAATGATTCCTTTATTCATTCAACAAATCTTTATTTAGCACTTATCCTGTGCAAGGCCCTATGCTAGCAACATACAGTACAGGATTGGTGAAGGGATAGGCTTTATTGAGCAAAGGTTATGGGTAGGAATTAAGATTGAACAAATTTGGGTGGGACCTGATTACAGGTGGCAATAATCCCATCGAACATTGGTGTGGTCCTGCTGTGAACACTGGGACTCCCACTTGACTTTATGATGCTTCACTCATTTATCTTATTTTCCCCACTAGGCTCCTAGCTCCACGTGGATGGAGTGGTTTGTGTGTGTGTGTGTGTGTGTGTGTGTGTGTGTGTGTGTGTGTGTGTGTGTGTGTTTTATTTTCTATGATATCTCCAGCATTTGGAACCTTATCAAGTACAGGGCAGGCAATTGCTTAAGCCTATCTGCCAAACCACATAAAAATGTATTAGTTGATACGTCTGTTTTCTCCACTAGATGAGGACTGGCAAACTTTTTCTGTATGAGTCCAGTTAGTAAATATTTTGGTTTCAGGCCATACAATCTCCGTTGCAACTATCCAATTCTGCCATTGAAACATGAAAATAGTCATAGATAATATGTAAACAAATGAGCATGGTTATATTTCAATACTATTTTATTTACAAAAACAACTGACAAGCTGGATTTGTCATTTGGGCTATAGTTTACAGACCTTCACACTAGACTATAAGCTCCTTGGGGGAAGGAAATTACTCATTTTGCTTTGCAGTATCTTGCCCAATGCCTGGCACATGACAGATGCTCAAAATATAATAATACCCTTGAGGGCTTACTCTGTGTTAGTCACTGTTCTAAATACTTTACAAGTATTAATTCATTTAATCCTCAAAATAACTCTTGGTCTCATTATTCTTATTTCACAGATGAGAAAACTTTGGCCCAGGTAGGTTAAATAACTGGCCCACAGTTACATGGCTGCTAAGCAGCAGAAATGGGATACTGGCAGTTGGACCCCAAAGTCTGTACTTTATTCATAACACTATATAGCCTCTCAGTAAATGAGAATAAATTAACTTGACAAGCAGAAGATTTTAGACTTCATACAATAGGGCCATGCTTCTCAATTTTGTTTAGGGAGAAGAGCCCTCAGAAGAACTAATACTGCTGACATTTAATTTCAAAAACCAAATTCAACAAAATTACCAACAAAAAAGAAGATATGATATATGTGGTAAAAAGAATCATGGGTACAAATATCCCCCACTCCTTTTATTTCTGGACTTTTTGACTATTTGCTACTTCTATATTTGTGTGGTCATCTGCCAACCCTCTACCAGCTCACAGAGATATAAAGTGCCAAAAACAGAAGTGTTGATAGGAGGATAACTTATATATGAGCACATTATATCCATTAGTTTATCTTTGGTTTGCCAGTTGGTAAAAGACACATTTTCGACTTTGGTGGAAATACACATTGGGACATCTAAAATTTAATTCTGAAGTTCTGAAAAAGCACAGCAGGAGATGGTTTCATAGAGAATGGGAGGCGGTGCATATTTCCAGAGAAGAGAAGCCTGTTAGCAAGACCCCAACCACCCACAGCCAGGTATTAGGCTGTGGTTGAGGACCTGAGGCAACTGTTAACACCACCTGTCATCATTTATCTGCATGGTTCTCCCTTTTATGCCTGATGATTTTACAATCTCAGACACTTTGCTTGAAGTCTCTTTGACTCTGGTAATAATCTCAAGCAGTGCAAAAAAGATGAACAGTGTTCCTGAAAATCAACATAGGTGGATGTTTGTATAGAAAGCTTAAATAGCAAGCTTTTCACGAGGGAGGCAATTCCAAATGGAAAAAAAAAAAATAAAGAAGCTCACACTTAGGGAGGATCTATTCTAAGCACTACATTGATATTGTTAGCCTTGTTTTTACATAGAAGGAGAAGCTCATTAAATATGTGTAAATTTTCACAGTTCTGCCAGTAGGAAATAGAACAGCTTAGACATGAACCCAGATCAAATTTGAACTTGAGTGTATTAGACACCAATGTCCATTGTCTTTTCCCTACACTACAGGTTTTGACCAACTTCACATGCTAACCCTGTGTTAAAATCTTATCTCTGTCTTCAATTTTCTAGGACATAATTTGGCTTTTCTGTGTTTCTAGCTCTTTGTGTCTAAAATAAGAACGGTAATATTGGCCTTTTGCTACTGTAGGCACTAGATATGTACTAAAGGAAGAAACATAATTAAAAGAATCATAAAACCTCGGCCTGAAAGGTACTTTTGAGCACAATTTGTTCAACCAATAGATAAGGAAAATGAGGACCAGATAGGGTGACTTACCCAGGGTGACAGAAAACATACTACCCTGTGGAGTATATAATTCTATAATAGTACAATATCAAGAGTAATTTTTTCTGAAAATTTAAAAGATGATAGTCTTCAGAAAGGCAAAGTCTAAAATCAGTTGCATTTCAAACCAGTGGCTCAAGAAAAAAAGGTATCTTTTCATGTATCTTTATATTGGAATTCAGATATCAATTCTCCTCTTTCAGACATATTAACAGTCTATCTATCTTTTATGTGAATTGACTGATTTTACCCTCACAACTCTAAGGGAGAGATACACTTATGCAGATGAAGAACATGAAGAATCATTTTGCAGATGAAGGACATGAAGACAAAAAGATTAAGTACTTGCCCGGGTTCAGACAGGAAAAGATTCAAGCCTAGCCTTCCTAGCTCCAGAATCTGTGCTCTTAACCACTACATTATATTATCTCAATATTATACTACACAGTCTTAGTATATTTTCCTATATCATTACAGGATCACTAATTATAACTTCAGGGTTGTAAACTGTATTCATTTTCTTACCTTATTTAATTTATTAGCATTTATACATAATTTATCTATATTATATGTGATATTTAAAAATAAAGTGGTGCTTTATAAAACAAAAAAGCACTTTTGTGGCCCACCTTTCAGTAATTTATATAGGGCCACCTCACTTACCTTTATTCTGAACTGATCTCCTCAGCCTTAGAAAGCAGAGGCCAATGCCTTTGAAGTCTGACTCAACTGCCATCTCCTTTTTGAAATTTTCCTCATCCTCTCAAGGCAAAATGGGTCACTCTTCCCTCTGTACTCCTGGGGAGTTGTATTCTTTCATTACATTGCATTGTTTACATATCTATCTGCTCACATCAAAAAAAGGTCTTGGGGTGCCTGGGTGGTGCAGTCGGTTAAGTGACCGACTCTTGGTTTCAGCTCAGGTTGTGATCTCAGTGTCATGAGACTGGGCCCTGCATCTGCTTAATAAGCTCCCTGTCCCTCTGCCCCCCGCCCCCCTCTTAAATAAATAAATCTTTAAAAAATAATAAAAAATTTAAAAAAAAAAGGTCTTAATCCCTTGCATGTAGCAGTAGGACTGGCAGAAAGCAGGTGTTCTTTACATCAATAAGTAAATGTATGCATTTTTAATTACAAAAATATGTAAAGATTACCAATTAAGCCCTGTTTTCAGGGTATGACCACTGTGTTCACTTCTGGAAATCCACATATCAGCAAGAGAAATTATACTCACTCGACTTTAGTGCCTTCATTTCCTGAGTAGAACCATGAACCCCATACAGCACACTTGTGAATAGGGAGGAGCAGAACGTAGCAGGCTGAGGAATAAGACAAATCTGTGCTTGAGTCTCAGTTGGTTACTTAACAGATGTGTGATATTGGGATACTTGTAGCACCCTTATTACTGGGATGTTGTAAAAAATAAATTTAAAAACTGTATAATTTGCTTAATATTATATTTGAAGCATAGACTGAATTCCACATATATTAGTAGTTAACAATATTAGGACTGCGCTTTGGAAAAACTATGCTTTGGTTACCTTTCTACATCTTTTTTACTGGCCTTTTATTCATCTCCCCTGCTCCCTCCCAGCAAGTTCCAATTCTCCATTCCCAAGCCCTACTTCATTAATCAATCAAAAAACCCATAGGAACAAATTCTAGAAGGGAATAGTGGTTGAAGAGTCCCTGAACTGCATCTTATAGGAAAACACTTACATTATTCACATGGAAGACCAGCTCTGAGATCATGTAACAACACTTGCTGACTGTAGAATCCCATATGAATCCACAGCATTGATTTATCTTCATTGGTCAAAAACTCTTTCTTGGAACTTAGGGTTTCCAAACTTGCCTCTGGGTTGTTTATACTTGGCTCCAGCGAAAAGCTAAGCAAACATTAAGCTAATAAGCTGTGATCTTTCAATCACCATTATTTCCAGTTCCCAAAGTTAGCTCAGTATGCAGCCAGAAAGACACAGATGTGTCTGGAGGAAGGAGGAATTCCATGTCAATAAAACACCAGCGGGGTATTACATGGAAGGGAGCTCCAGTGAGAGTTCTCTTTTGCAAGCTCTGGTTGGCTATTCCATCTAAGTGTCTTTAAATGGCCCTGCTTTGCCTACAAAATTCCAGTAGCCAATATCTAGGTTTCTATAGGCTTAATATTTATAGCTACAGAATTAGTACCATACTGTGTACTACACCACAAATCTTGACAATTCTCAAAAACATTAATGGGCTTCCATAACTGACCATACACCCAAGCTCCAAGCACTGGTCTCCAAGATAGTTTTGCTTGATAATATAAATCTATATTGGATTTGAGTTTTAACATATTATGCTCCCTTAGGCATGCTCTTGATATTTGACCTTTGGCCAGCACTACAGACACCTACTTACCATGCTGGCTCAGGCTTCTGAGCCTGGCTTGTCGTACCGCCTCCCCACCAGAGACAGGGTTTTATAGAGCCTGACTTTGCTTAAATGCTTGGGAACTTTTGCTTCACAAAAGCAAATGATGGATCTGAAACAAACCAAGGGTCTATTTCTATTCCAAGGGTTTCCATGGGCTTGGAGGCTTTATACAGAATCTTTTTGGTGATTGTTTTAGGGTAATATTCCCTCTCAGGCATCTAAAAATGCTCTATAATATTAAAACTGTCCACAGAAGAATTCAAGGCAAAGAGTATGTAATAATTACTTTATTCTCAGCTAGATGTTCTAGAGGAGAATGTCTAAAAAGGAGAAATATAAAACAGGGTCCTGCCATTTAACAGCATATAATTTAGCGGGCACCTGGTGGCTCAGATGGTTAAGCATCTGCATTCGGCTCAGGTCATGATCCCAGGGTCCTGGGATCAAGTCCTGCATCAGGCTCCCTGCTAGGCGGGAAGCCTGCTTCTCCTTCTTCCTCTGCCTCTCTCTTTCTCTCTCTCTCTCTGACTCTCATGAATAAATTTAAAAAAACAGCATATAATTTAATTGAATGAAAGGACATTGCTATAGTACTTTGCAAACACGTCCTAGTGCACTTACACTTAATTGTAATTATTTGTCTTTGTATCTGTTTCCCCAAGAAGACTTTGAGTTATTAAAAGTCACTACACAGCCTGTGTCTTTTTCACCTGTAGATTCCTAGAGCTTAGCACAGTTCCTGGTACCATATATGTTAAAGAAAGACATAAATGATTATATGATCTGTAGTAATATGGTATAAGTAAAAGATAAAAATATTATATTCTATGGATGTTCAGGGCAGGGGATAACATTATTTAGTGGTCCAGGATAGGGTCACAGATAAAGGAGAACTTAATCAACTTGTGAGAGAAATCCTGTGTATATAGAAAGATATGGAAAGGATGTTCTCTTGAGTATGGGAAAAATGAACAAAAGAAAAAATGTGGATCATTGCAGTATTATTTACAATAGCCAAGAAATGGAAGCAACCTAAGTGTTCCTCAGTGGATAAATGGATAAAGAAAATGTCACACACACACACACACACACACACACCAGAATATTATTCAGCCATAAAAAGGAATGAAATTTTGGGGTGCCTGGGTCGCTCAGTCATTAAGCGTCTGCCTTCGGCTCAGGTCATGATCCCAGGGTCCTGGAATTGAGCCCTGCATCGGGCTCCCTGCTCTGCGGGAAGCCTGCTTCTCCCTCTCCCACTCCCCTTGCTTGTGTTCCTGCTCTTGCTATCTCTTTCTCTGTCAAATAAATAAAATCTTTAAAAAAAAGAATGAAATTTTGTCATTTGCAACAATATGGACAGACCTTGAAGGAATTATGATAGGTGAAATAAATCAGACAGAGAAAGACAAATGCTGTATGATCTCACTCTTATGTGGAATCTAAACAAACAAAAATTAATTCATACATAACAGAAAACAGATTGGTGGTTGTTAGAGATGGGAGGTTGGGGTAGGCAAAATGGGCAAAGGTAGTGAAAAGGTACAAACTTCCAGTTATAAAATCAATAAGTCAAGGGAATGTAAAATACAGCATGGTGACTGTAGTTAAGAATACTGCATTGTATATTTGCAAGTTGCTGAGAGAGGAGATCCTAAAAGTTCTCATCACAGGAAAAAAAACAGTTTGTAACTAGATGTGGTCGTGGATGTTAACTAGATTTAGTGTGGTGGTCATTTTGCAATGTATACAAATGTTGAATCCTTATGTTGCATGCCTGAAATTAATATAATGATATATGTCAATTATGTCTCAATTAAAAAAAAGTAAAATAAAAGCAACAAAAAAAGAAGGAACATGGAAATGTGCATAGACAACGTGGAAGAGACTGGTTAAATAAAAGCTTATAAATTAGTGGATTTAAATATTGGTTCTGTAAGAGTGGTGATTCTGAAATATTTGCAAGGGAAAAGAACAAGCATTTAATGAGTATCTACTTTGTGCCAGATCTTCAAAAGGGATTTCACATATATCATCCTTTTTTTTTTCTTTGAGAGAGAGAGCACATGCATGCAAGCAGGGGTGTGGGGCAGAGGGAGAAAGACAGAAAATCCTAAGCAGATGCCACACACAGTGCAAGCCAGATGCGGGGCTTAAATTTCGCAACCCTGAGATCATGACCTGAACTGAAATCAAGAGGTGGACGCCCAACTGACTGAGCCACCCAGGCGCCCCATATCATCCCATTTTAAGGAAAGTTTTATTGTCCACACTTTACTGATGAAGACATTAATCTTAGGAAGGCAAATGGCTTGTGTTAGGAAATAGTGAATGTCAAAGTGGACACTTGAACCAAATTCTATTTGATCCCATGCTCCTTTTATTTCCCCACAGCATTTTGTATACTCCCATAAACTTGATAAGTCTTCCTCTCAGATCCTACACTATTATGAAACCCTCCTGATATCCTCCAAATCCTGCATCGTACCCAAATGAAATCAAGACATTTTTAATGTTAGCTATTTCCCTACACATAGAGATAAGAGAATTTTTTCTAAATTCCAATTTTCCTTACAATTAAATATAATATTTATTTCTCTACCCAAATATCAATAGTTTTAACATTTCGTCAAATGTTAAACAAATGTAAAACAACCTCCAGTTGTTCACCTTCATCTATTCTTTTCACTCCCAGAAAAGAAGGGCCTATAGTAAATACTGATTCTTTGATGATGAAGATATTAACTAGGACAATGACAACATTTTCAAGTTCCTCATTGTTCACAAACCTTGCAGAATTCCAGCTATATAATACTCTGGAGCTAAGGCTGATAAACACAGTCCTCTAACAAGTTAAGGTTTCTCTCAGGTCAGATATAACTAGCACTACTCAATATTTATGAAGCAGTGTTTCTCTTGTTGAGAATTTGCTCTGTTCCTTTGGTAAAAGAGGTATTGAAACAGGATTTTGGGCAGCTGTGAGGAGAGCAGGCTCAGGTTTCATGCCTCCTAATTGGTTGGAGGTGAGTAAAGCCTTTATATAGGACTTCTGTGGTGCTCTGCTTGGTAGGTGCCTGTCCCACAATCTGCACAAGCTTAGATGAAAAGAATTTTCAGGATGGATGTTTGAATAGAATGTATAATTGATAGCACAGGTTGGTAAAAATCCCAACAGCTAGGGTCTCACACCAGTACAGCTTGTGACTGCCCTACCCACCTCACTAGCCTATTATGGAAGCTGTTTGTAGCAAAAATGCATTGTGGCAGAGCGATCAGCCTAACCCAATATCTGGGTCTTACCATCCGGCCATGATCCCACACATAGTTCTAACCCTTGTCCTGTATCCTACTCATTCTTAGTTCTGGCTCTTGCTTAGCTATTGTCTCTAACCCTAAATTCTAACCCAAGGTTTTGTGTGTGTGTGTGTGTGTGTGTGTGTGTGTATACACACACACCTTGAAAGGCTTATGCTAAGTCAAATAAGTCAGAGAAAGATGAATACCATATGATTTCACTTATATGTGGAACCTAAACACACAACAAATGCACACACATGCATTTTTATATTCACATACATATATATATACTCAGATATTTGTAAGTACATGTTTGTTTATTCGCTAGATAATTCATTCATTGATCATCATTTATTGAACCCCTACCACATGTCAAAATGTTAAATGGTAAGGATATAAATATTAGTAAATAAAATAGTAAAATAAAAGAACTAGAAAGCACCTTTCATTCAAAGGCAGTGGGTTTTTTTAACATTCTGCAAACCAAAGCATATGAATTAGTCATTTATCATGACAAGAAAAGTGAAGGGCCCTTAGCTGAAATGGAAAAATGGAGTCCAGAGCCCTGCTCATGCCCAGCTGACCCCCAATCAGATCCTACAAGAGCACTTTAGTACAACTGATCCCTCCCGAACCATACCTAGCTCCACTCCCACTGCATCACTGCTCCAATAGCCCCTGAGACAGACAAATGGTGCCATAAACTTTGGACTGGGAAAATAAAGGAACAAATGGACAACCACAAAATTTTCCAAAATTTTTCACTTAGATTATTCATACCTACAAGGGCAACAGCAACTACCTGGGACCCACAATGTGCCAATCAAACACATACAAAGTGCTTTACAATCATCATCTCACACAATCCTTAGCCAGTCTTTGACAGTAGCATATTACTGTCCTCATCTTATAGATAAGAAAATAGATTCCATGAGGTAGAATAACTTGCTTCAGGTCACACAGGTAGTGCAGATGGAGCCTGAACTTAAACCCAAGATGTTGGACTCTTCTACTGCCATGGACATGACAGAGGTGAAGTAAACAGTATGATACAGTATAAGATCACCAGACAGATTTTGAATACAAGTCCTGCCCTGCCTCTTACTGGAAAGATAACTTTGGGCAAATTATTTTGCTCTCCTGAATTTCAGTTCCTAATGTTAAAAAAAAATACAAAAAAACAAATTTCCATGTTCACTATGAAGATCACTTAAGATAATACATGTGAAGCTTACTGACTGTAGACACCTCGTCTTTTCATTCTCATGTTCCTAACATCCCTAGCATTAGTGCCAGGCAAGTGTTTCAATAAATATTTAAAAAGAAACACCATACTGCTTAGCACAGTGCAAGGCACATGGGATATGCTCACTAAATAGTCTCTCCTCTCTGTAGAACTTCCTTACAGAAATACATTTTAGCGTCATCTGGGTTTTTTTTTTTAAGATTTTATTTATTTATCTGAGAGAAAGAGAGCAAGCACAAGCAGAGAGAGAGGGAGAAGCAGACTCCCCACCAAGCAGGGAGCCCAGTGTGGAAATCGATCCCAGGACCCTGGATCATGACCTGAGCCAAAGGCAGAAGCTTAATTGACTGAGCCACTGAGGTGACCCTAGAGTCATCTGTTTTAAAATTTCTTACAGTATGGTGAAAAAGATAATAGCGATAGTAGTAACAAGTTGAAAAACTGTGGGAAAGATGGCCAAGTTCTTCTATTTCTTTCTTTAATGCTGGTTTGCAAAGCAAAATAATCTAGCAGTTGGTAAATTATTTCCCCCCAAACACAAGGGGGGTAAAAATGATCTACTTCAACTAAAATTGCCTTCTCAAGTTCTCATCTTTAATAAACCCATAAGACTACCTTGGAGTAGTTAGAGAGACTCATTATCTTTTATCCCTTACCTTCTAAATATTCTCTATAGTAAATTGCACTGACTCCCATAATAATGTGCCACAAGACTCTAAAAAAAACATCTCAGGACCACTTCACAGCTGAAAGTCAAATCCCTAATTATCTTTCACAACCAAATAATTTCAGGATCTCATAAAATACAACTTTTCTGAACCTTTAAGTATTGCTGTGCAATAACGCACCACTGACATATTCAAAGAATTTGTCTATGGTAGCATATGCCTATTATCAGAAACCTTGAACGCCCATGTTAATTCTTGAGAATTCAGTCACAGAATCAAATTGGAGGGAAAAATATCTGTACTATATTGTGATTTAAGAATAAAGACAAACAGACCTGCCCTTTCACATTAAGCATTTTGCTCAAGGTCATATCGGTCAAACCTGCAAGGGAATAAAGCCCTTAGAATAACCCGTTAGCCCACTCTAGAGCCTGCTTCAATAAGGCATCAGCAGAGGAACTCCAATGCCATTATTCATTAGCTCTTCCAGAGACAACTTAAATTATTATGTTAATCCTCTTTGCATTTAGATTAAAAACACATTTCTAGTGAAAATAGAAAATGTGAATTTTAAGAAAGGAGAATAGCTATACTTAACAGCTTAATTTCAGGATCACCTTGGAGATAGATATTCAGATGATTCAGGTGAAGGCACACTGAACACAGATCTACACTTAACACAGTTTATAGCACATAAGTGCTCAGTCAAAGGCATCTCTTGTCATTCTCATGATCACCTTCATTCCTGCATCTAAGCTGCTTACTTTCAGGTAACTTAATACCAACGAGTATCTGAACTGGAAGGAACCTCAAATCTCACCTGGCATAGGCCCCTGACTTTACAGAGAGGAAACAGAAGGTGAAGGTAAACCAGTAAGTTAATGGAAAATTGAAAAACCAAGACCTCTGTTCTTCTCACATCTCTAAGCTGCATTAATTAAAATATATCGACTGTGCAAAAACTATGTTTCCATTGAATTGAGCTAACTGTAACTGTACCAATAAAACCTTTTTGGAATCACTGATAATAGAAAACTTAGCTATGAAAATGAGGAAAAATTAAGAAACCCCAGCTTCCTTTGTTAATTTATAATTCAAAATAAAAGTTCAGTTTATTATGTATTTGTTCATTTTCCTCTCTCTGCTATCTATCAGAAAAAATCAGAAAAGTATATGTTTAAAATTCATCTTTGAGACCTCTTTAGTTTGCCCATTAAAATAAAATTCATGTACATATTAAGGACAATTTCTAAATAATATCTGGACCTTCAAAACTACTTTGAATTTCTTCCTCTAAGGAGTAGTAGTACTTAGGTTAACTGAGTTTTGAAGTTTTTTTCTGCTTCTATTCTTAAGTAATATGCATTACCATTACTAAATATTAATTAGTAAATGTATTGACGAAATGAAAAAATGTAACTTAGTATAGGCACTATCACTGGGTCTATTTCCATTTGTTATCTACTCTATGCCCCCAAAATATTTATTTCCAACTACTACATGAAGTAGAGACCCAAAAACATGCTTTCCTTTACTCCATGTGGAGCAAGTGAAAGACAAGACAACATTCCCTTTGCCATAGTGTAGTTTATTCAAGACATTTTTTCATTCAGCAGTCACTGATTGGATATGAAATATGCAGGCACTGACTTAAGAATTTGCATGTATCTCACTGCACTTAGTCACTGCATATTTCATATGAGGTAAGATTATACCAACTTTGCAGATGTAAAAATGGAGGCCCTGGTTAACAATCAAAGGATGTAGAATTCTACTCCCAGTCTTTCATATTTAAAAACTAATGTATAGATAGGCATTTAAACCACAAAATAAATATAACTCAGTGTATCATAAATAGATATGTGAACAAAATGTTATGAAAACACACACACCACCACCACCACCACCACAGTGTCAGAAAATTATTTTTATATCCATGTCCTCAGTTGGCCCAAACAATTTATAATCATTTTTGGAAGGAAACTGGTGTGTATATTTTGGTATTATTTATACAGTAAAACTGGAACATTCTGTGCATCATGTAAATATATCATAAGATGCCTAAATATTTCATGATATTGTAGGGATGCACCCACTATGGTTGGGCAAACTCTTCATTTTTTCAGTACTACATCCTGCATCGCAGCTTCTTGGGGAAAATGGTAAGCCCAATTTTATTCACACAGTAGTAAATGAGTTCAAGTAGGGCCAGGGTCAGATTTCTGCATCAAATGATGTTTTCTTTTTCAGTCCACATTTTTAAATTTTAGAAAAACTTCTGATACTGTTTAACTACTCACACTACATGCCATCACATGATTATGATAAGACTATGTGAGAAATCTTAAATACACAAATATGATCACATTACCATTGCTCCCCTGCCTCTGCTACCCATGAAATTACATCTCCTTTAACTCGCCACCTCAAATTTTAGGTCTCAGCAACAACGAATGACTTGAGGTCTCCAAATACTCTATGCTATTTCAGGCTTCTGTGTTCACATGTGTCTAGATGCCCTCTGAGCACTTGTATATTCCTACCTGCCTTCCAAGTCTCAGTTGCTACCTCATGTCTCACCATCCTTCAAATCTCAAATGCTATCTCTTCCATGAAGGCTTCCCTTGTTCCCTTGAAAGATTTAAATTCATACCCTCCAATGTTCCCACAGGAAACTGCTAGCATAGCAATTATATTACATCTACTATATATTCTTTTGTTTTCTCTAGTCCACTGTGAGCTTATGGAGGGTAGGGGTTGTGTCCTTTCAACTTTAATGGGTATTGCTAGTGCTGTACTTGACATATAGTAATTATTCAAAAACAATGTTTTTTGAATTAATGGTTGAAATTCTAGGTAGGTAAGAGGTGTCAATTTGTTTTCTTTTTTTTTACTTTTTCTTATTTATTTGAGAGAGAAAGAATAAGCAGTGTGGAGAGGCAGAAGGGGAGAGAGAGAGAGAAGCAGACTCCCTGCTGAGCAGGAAGCCCAATGTGGGGCTGAATCCCAGAACCCAGAGATCATGACCTCAACCAAAGGCAGATGCTTAACTGACTGAGCCACCCAAGTGCCCCAAGAACTTTTTTCCTAGAGGTTTTCAGAAACATAAACTGCCTATGCTATACAAGGAGACATCAAATGTTCTCTCTGGATTGCACCTTCAATGTGGTAAGAGGTGCCATCACAGGGAAAGAGATACAACATCCTTATTAAAGTAAAGGACAAGTAGAGCCTTGGTGAACAGCAACTATAATATTTGGAGGCAGATATCTGTGCTGGGCTTAAAAGACCCAATTCAGAGGCATTCAACTACTGTGGATGAGAGGTTGTTAGAACTGAAGGAATATATAAGATTATATAATTTGGGAACTTCTCCATTATTTGTGCATCTGTTAATTTTTGTTTCTCCACAGTGATCAGCAACAAAACCTTAAAAGGCAAAGGGCCTATGGAACATGAGAAGCCAGGAAACTGAGTTCCATTCCACAGCCATCCTGTGAATAGATATATTTCAAATACTAAAGGTAGTCTCTCCAGTTACTAAAGGTGAGAAAATATACTAAGAGTCTCGAATCTACAGCAAAAGAATAGGAGAGGGGGAGGAGCAAGATGGCAGAGGAGTAGGAGACCTGGATTTCGTATGGTCCCAGGAATTCAGCTGGATAGGGATCAAACCATTCTGAACACCTACGAACTCAACAGGAGATCAAAGAAAAGAATAGCAGCAACTCTCTGAATAGAAAAGCAATGACTTTCTGGAAGGTAGGATGTGTGGAGAAGTGAATCCGAGGTGATATTCGGGAGGATAGACGGTGGGGGAGGGGGCCTCCATCAGCCACTTCTGGCAAGTGATAGGGTCGCAGAGCACAAAATTGGAAATTTTAGAATTCGGCTCCGCTGAGGGATGTCGCTCCAGGGGCTAAGTGGGGGGATGAAACCCTCTCTGGGCCAGTGTGGTCTCAGGACCCTTGGGGTCACAGAAAGACCGGAGGTGCCTGAGTGCAGCAGAGCTCCAAGGTATTGGAGCGGGTAAGTTGGCTGCAGAGAGGGAGCCGAGGAGCAGGCTCTCAGCTCAGGGTGGCCATAAACCATGATCCGCTGCACAGTCGGGCCACTGCTCCTCCAGCAGGGACCCAACAAGCGGCAGATCCGGGGAGACTCCCCTTCCTCACCCTGGAGTAGCGGCGCAGGAGCGCACCGCAGGGATCTGCTGGGTTTGGAGACTCCACACGGGGTCGTGTGTCAGAGATAGAAACACTCGATCACAGGCCGGGTGAGCACGGAGTGCAGCCAGAGACCGGGGAGACGGGAGTGACTGACTGCTTTTCTCTTGGGGCTCACTGAGGAGTGGGGCCCTGAGTTCTCGGCTCCTCCGGGCGGAGATTGGGAGGCCGCCATTTTCACTCTCGTCCTCCAAAGCTGTGCGGAAAGCTTGCAGGGAACAAAAGCTACGGAGAGCAAACCCGAGAAGATTACAAGCCCAGACCAGCAAGGGCGTGGCAGTTCCACCTCTGGCAAAGACACTTGGGAACCATGGAAACAGGCCCCTCCCCCAAAAGATCAACAAGAACACCAGCCAAGACCAAGTTCACCGATCAATGAGAACGGCAGACTCCCCTGCTAGGGGAATACTGCACATAGAATTCACGGCTTTTTTCCCATGATTCTTTACTCTTTCAAAGTTTTTTTTTAACTGTCTTTTCTTTTTTCTTTCATTTCTTTTTTGAATTTTTCTTCTTCCCTTTTTCAATCAACACCTTATCAATCCCTTTTTAAAAAAATATTTTTTATTTTTCATTTTTAGAGTCATATTCTATCCCTTCATAGTAGTTACCCTTATTTTTGGTATATATATATATATATATATGGTGTTCTTTCTTTAAAATTTTGATATACAGTTTCTTCTAACAGATCAAAATATACCCTAAATCTCTAGTGTATGGCTTTGTTCTAGTCTCCCGCCTGATCACATTCCAGGACAAACAAAAACTAAAGGAATTTGCAAACATGAAACCAGCCCTACAAGAAATATTGAAAGGGGTCCTTCAAGCAAAGAGAGAGCCTAAAAGCAACATAGACCAGAAAGGAACACAGACAATATACAGTAACAGTCACCTTATAGGCAATACAGTGGCACTAAATTCATATCTTTCAATAGTTACCCTGAATGTAAATGGGCTAAATGCCCCAATCAAAAGACACAGGCTATCAAACTGAATTAAAAAACAAGACCCATCAATATACTGTCTGCAAAAGGCACATTTTAGACCCAAAGACACCCCCAGATTGAAAGTGGGGATGGAAAACCATTTACCATGCTAATGGACACCAAAAGAAACTGAAGTGGCAATCCTTATATCGGACAAATTAGATTTTAAACCAAAGACTATAATAGGAGATGAGGAAAGAAACTATAGCCTACTTAAAGGGTTTATCTAACAATTGTAAATATCTATGCCCCTAACATGGGAGCAGCCACTTATATAAGCCAATTAATAACAAAAGCAAAGAAACACATCGGCAACAATACAATAATAGTGGGGGACTTTAACATCCCCCTGACTGAAATGGACAGATCATCTAAGCAAAAGATCAAGAAGGAAGTAAAAACTTTAAATGGCCCACTGGACCAAATGGAACCCACAGATATATTCAGAACAGTCCATCCCAAAGCAAGAGAATACACATTCTTCTCTAGTGCCCATGGAACATTCTCCAGAATATAACATCCTAGGTCACAAATCAGGTCTCAACCAGTACCAAAAGACTGGGATCATTCCCTGCATATTTTCAGACCACAATGCTTTGAAACTAGAATTCAATTCAATAGGGAAGTCAGAAAGAACTCAAATACATGGAGGCTAAAGAGCATCCTACTAAAGAATGAACGGGTCAACCAGGAAATTAAAGAAGAATTAAAAAAAATTCATGGAAACCAATGAAAATGAAAACACAACTGTGCAAAATCTTTGGGATGCAGCAAAGGCAGTCCTAAGAGGAAAGTATATAGCAATACAAGCCTTTCTCAAGAAACAAGAAAGGCCTCAAATACACAACCTAACCCTACACCTAAAGGAGCTGGAGAAAGAACAGTAAATAAAGCCTAAACCCAGCAAGAGAAGAGAAATAATAAAGATCAGAGCAGAAATCAATGAAATAGAAACCAAGAGAACAGTAGAACAGATCAACGAAACTAGGAGCTGGTTCTTTGAAAGAATTAATAAGATTGATAAACCCCTGGCCAAACTTATCAAAAAGAAAAGAGAAATGACCCAAATAAAATCATGAATGAAAGAGGAGAGATCACAACCAACACCAAAGAAAAACAAACAATTATAAGAACATATGATGGGAAACTCTATGCCAGCAAATTAGATAACCTGGAAGAAATGGATGCATTCCTAGAGATGTATCAACGACCAAAACTGAACCAGGAAGAAATAGAAAGTCTGAACAGACCTATAACCACCAAGGAAATTGAAGCAGTTATCAAAAATCTCCCTACAAATAAGAACCCAGGGCCAGATGGCTTCCCAGGGGAATTCTACCAAACATTTAAAGAATTAATACCTATTCTTCTGAAACTGTTCCAAAAAATAGAAATGGAAGGAAAACACCTAAACTCCTTTTATGAGGCCACCATTACCTTGATCCCCAAACCAGACAAAGACCCCATCAAAAAGGAGAATTACAGAAAAATATGTTCATCCTTGATGAACATGGATGCAAAAATTCTCACCAAAATACAGCCAAGTGTATCCAACAGTACATTAGAAGAATTATTCAGCACAACCAAGTGGGATTTATCCCTGGGCTGCGAGCTTGGTTCAACATCCACAAATCAATCAATGTGATACAATACATTAATATAGGAAAGAACAAGAACCATATGATCCTCTCAGTAGTTGCAGAAAAGCATTTGACAAAGTACAGCATCCTTTCTTGATCAAAACTCTTCAGATTATACGGATAGAGGGTACCTACCTCAACATCATAAAAGCCATCTATGAAAAACCCACAGCTAATATCATTCTCAATGAAGAAAGACTGAGAGCTTTCCCACTAAGGTCAGGAACACGGCTGGGATGTCCACTATCACCACTGCTATTCAACATAGTATTAGAAGTCCTAGCCACAGCAATCAGACAACAAAAAGAAATCAAAGGCATCCAAATCGGCAAAGAAGTGAAACTCTCACTCTTTGTAGATGATATGATACTTTATGTGGAAAACCCAAGAGTCCATCCCAAACTGCTAGAACTCATACAGGAATTCAGTAAAGTGGCAGGATATAAAATCAATGCACAGAAATCAGTGGCATTCCTGTACACCAACAACAAGACAGAAGAAAGAGAAATTAAGGACTTGATCCCATTTACAATTGAACCCAAAACCATAAGATACCTAGGAATAAATCTAACCAAAGAGGCAAAGAATCTGTACTCTGAAAACTATAAAATACTCATGAAAGAAATTGAGGAAGACACAAAGAAATGGAAAAACGTTCCATGCTCATGGATTACAAGAACAAATATTGTGAAGATGTCAATGCTACCTAGAGCAATCTACACATTCAATGCAATCACCATCAAAATACCATCCACTTTTTCCAAAGAAATGGAACAAATAATCCTAAAATTTGTATGGAACCAGAAAAGACCCTGAAATAGGCAGAGGAATGTTGAAAAAGAAAAGCAAAGCCGGCGGCATCACAATTCTGGACTTCAAGCTCTATTACAAAGCTGTCATCATCAAGACTGTATGGTAGTGGCACAAAAACAGACACATAGATCAACGGAACAGAACAGAGAGCCCAGAAATGGACCCTCAACTCTATGGTCAACTAACCTTCGACTAGTAGGAATGAATGTCCAATGGGAAAAAAAAAAAAAAACAGTCTCTTCAACGAATGGTGTTGGGAAAATTGGACAGCCACATGCAGAAGAATGAAACTGGACCATTTCCTTATACCACACACAAAAATAGACTCAAATGGTTAAAGACCTAAATGCGAGACAGGAGTCCATCAAAATCCTAAAAGAGAACACAGGCAGCAACTTCTTCAACCTCAGCCACAGCAACTTCTTCCTAGAAACATCACCAAAGGCAAGGGAAGCAAGGGCTAAAAAGAACTATTGGGACTTCATCATGATAAAAAGCTTTTGCACAGCAAAAGAAACAGTCAAGAAAATCAAAAGACAACCGACAGAATGGGAGAAGATATTTGCAAATGACATATCATATAAAGAGCTAGTATCCAAAATCTATAAAGAACTTCTCAAATTCAACACCCAAAGAACAAATGATCCGATCAAGAAATGGGCAGAAGACATGAACAGAGAGTTTTCCAAAGAAGACTTCCAAATGGCCAACAGACACATGAAAAAGTGCTCAACATTGCTCAGCATCAGGGATATCCAAATGAAAACCTCAATGAGATACCACCTCATACCATTCAGAATGGCTAAAATTAACAAGTCAGGAAACGACAGATGTTGGCGGGGATGCGGAGAAAGGGGAACCCTCCTACACTGTTGGTGGGAATGCAAGCTGGTGCAGCCACTCTGGAAAACAGTATGGAGGTTCCTCAAAAAGTTGAAAATAGAGCTACCCTATGACCCAGTAATCGCACTACTGGGTATTTACCACAAAGATACAAATGTAGGGATCCGAAGGGGTACGTGCATCCTGATGTTTATAGCAGCAATGTCCACAATAGCCAAACTGTGGAAAGAGCCAAGATGTCCATCGACTGATGAATGGATAAAGAAGTGGTATATATATACAATGGAATATTATGCAGCCATCAAAAGGAATGAGATCTTGCCATTTACAACAATGTGGATGGAACTGGAGGGTATTATGCTGCGTGAAATAAGTCAATCAGAGAAAGACATGTATCATATGACCTCACTGATATGAGGAATTCTTAATCTCAGGAAACAAACTGGGTGTTGCTGAGTGGTGGGGGGTGGGAGGGATGGGGTGGCTGGGGATAGACATTGGGGAAGGTATCTACTATGGTGAGCACTTGAATTGTGTAAGACTGTTGAATCACAGACCTGTACCTCTGAAACAAATAATACATTATATGTTTAAAAAAAAAAAACAAGATAGCGGGAGGGGAAGAATGAAGGGGGGCAAATCGTAGGGGGAGATATGCCATGAGAGACAATGGACTCTGAAAAACAAACTGAGAGTTCTAGGGGGGGTGCTGGGGGGATGGGTTAGCCTGGTGATGGGTATTAAAGAGGGCACGTTTTGCATGGAGCACTGGGTGTTACATGCAAACAATGAATCATGGAACACTACATCAAAAACTAATGCTGTACAGTATGGTGATTAACATAACATAATAAAAAAAAAGAAAATAAGAGAGTGTTTGGAGGTTGGTGCCTAGGAGAGGGCCTCTTGTCTAAAATTTGAAGGAAATATAGGAGATGTCCGTCCTATCCTCCTCTGTCCTATCTCCAATTAACCTGTCTCAGGAAAGACATGAGTCTTGTGGATAAGGCAGACTTCATTTCAAATTCACTTAGCTTTCATAAAATGTTTGCACACTGGTAAAAATGGGATAATATATATTTCTTTGCAGGATTGCAAAAAGAAATATTATTAGTTCATTCACTCAATTTAATGAACTAGACACATTCATTGATGAGGCACATAATAGGTATATGTTGTACACTATCTGGAAGCGATAATAATATTTACATTTTTTTCAATATAATTAGCTTAACTGAAAAAGATATACATAATATATATTCCACAGCATACACATTAGCAACAAGCCCCATTATATAATCTGATAAAAACCCAGTAGCTTAACTTTCTCCTCACAGTCCCTCTCACATGATGTGCTTCCTGAAGAATTGGAAGCAGAACACTAGGACTCGGGGGACCTTGATTTGAAACCATGCAGTACAAAAAGTAATAGGTAGTTATTATTTCTGAGGAAGGAAAAATATGATTTAAGTGGTTCTTTCAAGTGATTAGCTGCAAAGTGTTCTGAAGGAAGGATTAGAAGATAAATCTATTGATGATATGAAGGCCATCTGGAAGGCTATGGTATACTCCTGGCATGTGAAGAGGAGGGATGGCACTGGGAATTGAAACTGGGAGATATTTTTAGAAAGGCAGGTTTGGCGACAGATACTATGTAGATTAGTTACAGTTTTATTCTGGACCAAAAATTGGGATCATACACGGTCTTTACAAATGTCTATGCCACATGTAAATGAAGGACACGAAATCAGAAATTATAAAGAACATCACATTTCTGACATTTCTAAGACTTTCTATGATACACGGAAAAGCAGGGCAGGATTTTAAACTTTCTAAAAATCTGGGGCAGAGAATCATCAAAGATATAGAGGATAAAAGTGAGGCTAAGGTTTCTAGCTTGGGAGACCGAAAACTCGGGAGTTCAACTGAAAGAAACAGAGGAGTAGAAGGAGGTAATGGGTTGCTTTCTATCAGTCATGGATATGATAAATTTGAGGTGATGGCAGGACCTCCTGAGCAAAAAAAAGCCTGTAAGCAACTATAACTACAGAAATGGAAAAACAGAAAAGAAAAACATTCTTTTAAATGAGTTCCAAAGGAATCAACATATTACAAACAAATTGCTGATAATTCTAGCTCAATATTTTTAAGAAAGCAAGAAATACTTTTTTTACTGTGGTAAAGAAATTTCAAAATCTTGGACTGTACCTTGCTTTATAAGGAATAAGGCAACTATTGGGAGCACATCATTAAAACACAAGAATTGGAAAGGTCACTTCATAAATGAAATATGTTGTTTGCCAGTGAAAAATTACTTATGAAGGAATGGACCATCCACAAGTCCTGAAAAGGTCAAAAAGACTGCCAAGATGGCCCTGGTAGAAGAGACTAAGAAATAAACATAATATGAATGGAAGCTGCTCTCTGGGGCAAGTACTGACAAATATATTTAAGAAGGAAACTCATCAAAAGAATCTTTTTCCTTATAGCAAGAGAATGTGATTGATAGAAGATGTGTTGCAGTAACATGGTTTAATTCTATTTTGTTTCATAGAAGAGAGGAACATAAATTGCACCTTTATTTTAATATTTCTCTTCCAATTCTTGGTGTGATAAATGGCCACTTTAATAAATCTTACTTGAAGAATGTATACACCTGCAATAGTTACCTCAAAATGAGGAATCAGACCATTTTGGCTTCCTTCCAATGTTAGATTTTCATGATTGGAAAATCCTCAAAGCAATCCCCACAGACTGAAAATTATGTAACTTGAAAAATCACACCATTTCATTTCTGCAATCATTAAACTCATTGTTTCAAGTAGACAACAGATAAACTAAACCGCCACATTAAATTTAAATGATATTTTCTGAGAACACATGTTTTTAAAAGGTGCTATTCTTCAGAATGAGCATTGTGCATTCCAGTGAAATAGTGTAGGAAAGCCAATAAATAAAAACCAGAATGATTATAAAAATCATCAAAGAGTAACTTTTAGACAATTAGGCTAAAGAATTAAGAAAAATCATACATAAATATTTTTATGAACAGAAGTCTGTAAAAGCTTTATAATAGCAAAATATAAATATTCTAAATATCCATCAAAAGGGAACTAATGAAAATAGTCATAGGATATCTACGTAGTTGAATACAATGCAGCCATTAAAATCATGTTTTTGGAAAAAATTATAGAGGACAATAGTCATAATATCTCAAGTATGTAACACCATATTTGGCATAATGAATATTTTGTAATAAATATGTATGAATTTGTATGTGTGTCAGTGTGTGCAATAAAGAAGACATAAGCGCATATATCAAAATAATAATAGAGAAAATAAAAGTTTATTTCTGTGGGATGAAGTGGTTCTTAATTTAGGGGGTCAGGTACCCCTCTGAAAATATGATGAAAGCTTTGAACTCTTGCAAAGCCAATATATCTAAAATTGCCTAAAGAGTCAATGTCTTTATGGATTCTCTGGAGTCTGTTCATGAACTCTAACTTGGGCCTTTGGAGGGAATAGTATTATGATTTAGTTTCTGTATTTCAGTACATTAAAAACAATTCAATTGGAATGTATTTTGTTGTAAGAAATCAACCCCAAAATGTGGTTTCTTTAAAATACTACAGTAGCATTTTATAAATGTTAAAATACTTGGAAGTAATTTTCCCAGCTATTTCTTAGTGCAAGCTAGCAGGTTATTGTATCTCTGTTTTATATATGGGGAAATTAAGGCAGAGAGCAATTTTCTGATTTGTTCAAGGCCACCCAGCATGTTAGTGGCAGAATTGAGATTACAAAACACTGCTTTCTAGGCTCTGATTACCCTACAGAGCTGCAATAACTACAACATGTTATAATTTTAAATGTAATTTCAACATTTCCAAAAATATATTTCTACCTTTAATCTTTAGTTCTTTGGGAAAAATAGTTCTCTACTGGAGCAAGTCTTTGTTATATGTGTAGAGCAGTGTATATACAATAATTGCTTCAGCTGAAAGCCTCCCTATTTAAAGCCTAGAAATCAAAAACTCAAAGAAAACTTTATTCTTCACTTGCAAAAAAAGTGCAGAACTGTCTTTTGTTGTTGTTCTTCTGATTTAGAACACATCAGATTACCCACAACACCTTAATAAAATTTTTGGTATTCTGTTAAAGTAAAAATTTTTAAAGATTTTTTATGATTTTTAACTTATTTAAGATTCCCTAGGCAGCACCACCAAAAAAGAATTGGGATTCAGTCACCTTCACTGCCTTATCCTCTGGTCCAATATCTAAAGTGAACACGCAAGTATAGCCTCCAGCCAGGGCCAGGGAAGTCTCAGGTAAGGGGCTGGGGCTGCTACATTTGAGATCATCACTAATTTCTGCTTCTGAATACCAAATTCTGGCTTACCTTCTCACCAAAACCTGAGAGACCCCGATTTTCTTCTTTTTATCTTCCAGTACTTTATATGAGAAATGTACTGTAAGGAAATCCAGAGAAAAATCTCTTTTTGAAAATATCTACCAATTACAAAAGCTTCAAGAATTTGAGACTCCATGGGGGAGTTCACTTTATTTCTCTTGTTCTCTAAGGAACACAGAGGAAACTGTCATCTCAGAAAATATCTTTTTATTTTTCCTTGAGAGTCTAGAAAAATCAGCTGTCTGTGAAAGAATACATTCTATGTCATGCTGAAAAATTATATTTAATCAGATTCAAATGTACCAGGAAGAAATATGTCTTCTTTCCTTTCCCTCTAGCCAATACTAGGCATAACTGTAAAATACTTGAAGACAAATCTCACTAGTTCTTCTTTCAGAGCTTTCTCCATCCCATCTGGACACTCCCGCAACTCCTTTCTCTTTGCTCCTTACCCAAAAGACCAATTATCTCCAGATGTTCAAGGGTTTCATCTGCCTTTTAATCTTTCACTCATTCAACAAATATTTATTGAGAGCTTCCTATGTGACAGATACTCAGACAGGAAAATATCTAACTTCCCCTAAAATATTCCTCTGTCAATATGCACATTTCTTTTTTAAATAAATGCTTTAGGGAAAAGATGGTATTTAGCAAAATAATAATTACCAATGGTGGTATATTAACCATAGGAGGGAAATGTATTTAAGGATGTGGAACAGAAACCTTCCAAGCTCTCAGGAGGAATCCACCAACTCTGTCATAAAGTAAACATTTTCAAGATTTATTGAATATCTAAGATTTATGGAAATTTCAATTCACTATACTTTAAATTCTTTGGCATAAGAAAAAGCTTTACTTTTAGGTGTTAACCATTAGAGTACCTAACTCTAATAGGGATCTAGAACCTGAAAGATGAACTGACATTAAATTGAAGGCATTTCTGCCTTCATGAGACATACAAAGAGGCACTATTTTCGAGAAATTTAATGTTTATTCTCAATGTTTGCCATTTTTCACATACAATAACACATGTTGTGAAAATTTGTCCTTCAATGTCTTTAAAAGGAGAAACCGAATCAACAAAAGCACAGAGTTTGAGATATGCTTAGCAAATAGTAAGCAATCAAGTTAGATATATAATGTTTCTCATAAAGGATATATAAAGATGGAAAAGTGGGATGATGCATTAAAAATTTCCTTGAACATTTACATAATATTCATTAATCCACTGTGAGTTATGATAATAAAAGTTGAGATTAGATTTTATGTTCTTAAGATAAAAAGTATTCTGGAGAAATGAGAATTCTAGAACGAGAAGCTTATGGAAGGCAGGAGAAAATGGGCCCTTTGCCCCTCAATTTCAATCTCAGGCAAATGAGATTTTTCACTAAATAACGGCTGAGATTTTCAAATGTCAAAATAGATTTATTTGTGGAAAGAGAAAAATAAAAATTAGAATAATTCCTGAATGATTTTTTTCAGTGAGTTAATTAGTTTAAAAGAGTAATTCTTTAATGGTATGAAAGGTCAGTGATTACAAGACTGAGTATACCAGCTCTGGATAAATGAATGGGCCACATGCAACACAGAATCTTTTGTACTTAGGAGAATAAACCATATTCCCAGGGTAGCTTTGTCTTGGCCTTTGATAATTTATCTGAATGTACAACTAGGTAAATGATGCAAGGAACAGGTCTCAGATATCATCTTTAAGAGACCTTTTATATTCCTTTTATCAAATGCTAGAGTAAGTTAGTGGCTTCCTTCCAGCCAAAGTCAAAGGGCTTCTTGTCTCCTACTTATTATTATAAAATTGTTTTATGTATTTGTTTTTTCTATGATAAGAAATTCAGTAAAGGAAACATTCTGGTATGTTGCTTTAGCTGACAAATTTATTGAGCTACCCCTGAACTTTTAAGCTGTGATTTCACTTATTTTTAGAAAGGCACCCAAAAGACTTAAAAGACAAATGTATTATTAATTTTTATAACTAAGAGCAATAGTCTTGTAAATTTTCTAATTTTAATCAGTGTTAAGGCCTGAGCCTAATCCTCTACAGATAAGGGAAGACAGATTCACTTTTAGAACATCCATCTCTAACTTTACATCCATTCCTCTGTTTGGATTTCCCATCCAGTCCATATGAATTCCAAGCTGTGAACCTTCCTCATTCTTCCCTAACCCAATTAAAATGTACCTATGTACTATATACTGTTGGTTGCTTATCTATCACTTGTGCTTCCTGCTTCTTTTTTAACAGAATCCTAATTTTGTTCTAGCATCCAACTGTCTTTGAAGTAACTCAGGATAAATTGACCCCACTCACTTCAAGGGGTGTATGCTGATTAGCCTAAGCCTACTGGCAAATGACATTTCCCTGGTAACAGTGGTTGACATGAAAATGGACAGGGGATCTAAGATGATTTAACCATACTGAAGAAGTGGCTCTCATTCTCTTTATCACTCTCTCCCCCACTAAATGTGGATAAAGCAACATTTTGACTGAACTGCTGCAGGCAGTTATCTTGAGACCAAGAGGGGAGCCAGCCTGAGGCCATAGCTTTCTGTGCACAGAGGCAAAAGGAAGAGATAGTAAGTCATCCTTAATAACTTCTTTGAGCTTCTGACTCAACCAGTGCAGGAATACAACCTACCTCTGGACCTCTTGTATTTGAGCTAAAGATCTTTATTGTTTTTGAAGCCAATGTGAGTTGAGCTTTCTATTTCAGAAAGCTTCCTAACTGATATACTTACACTCTGTCTCCTTAGAAATCCTGATATTTGTTAATTCATGTTAATTTGGATCTTTTTATTCTAGTTTAAAAGATGAAGCACTCAATATGTATTTAATGTTAGCTGAAATATCTTAAAACATTAAACACAGTATGTGGTTTTTAACCTCTAATAAATGCATCATAGACCAATCATCAATTTAAAATAAAAAGAATAAAGCAAAAGTCAGCAAATTTTTCCATAAAGGACAAGATTGCAGGAACTTTTGACTTTGTGCACCATATGGTCTCTATGCAGCTGAGCCACTGTAGTCTGCTATTTCAGTGTGAAAACAAACAAATGGTATGGCTACATTCCAATAAAACTTTATTAACAAAAGAGGCAGACAGGTTTGGGATTTGACTCTGCAGATGTAGTTTACAGACCCTTGGAATTAAAAAAAAAAAAAAAAAACTCTCCTACCTGAGGTAAAATGTTCACTTTATAGCAAGAACTGTCATATTTCTCTCCCATCTTCTTTATATACCCTTATGTATATATTTTTATAACCTCTTATAGATAATAAATCCACTTTCTTTTCTTTTCTTTGCCTTTGTCTTTGTTTTGCTGAACAGTGCTAAAAGGTCAAACATCTGTGGATTGATAAATATTTGCTGCCCCAACCACCCCCCCCTTAGTGTTTTATAAACTGGGACTCCACTTCTTTTTTTTGGGGGGGGACTCCACTTCTATCTAAAGGAGTTAGGTATTTGTGAAATCTGTATAATTCAAAAATAGAGGAGGGAGGAGATATAAAGAAAAGACCAAAAAAAAAAAAAAGAGTTGCTTTAAACTTATAAATCTAAATGAACAGTTACTCAATTTACCCTTCTCAAAACACAATGTCAATGATATTTTGAAAGGTTAAAATTTCTTGAAAATGATATAACTGTATATTGTTTTATAGTTTATGAAGTTATTGCTTTGTTTGAGTCTCACAATGACTCTTTAAGCATGAAAGTATTAGCCCCTTTACATATAAGGAAAAAGATGGGGCGCCTGGGTGGCTCAGTCATTAAGCATCTGCTTTCAGCTCAGGTCATGATCCCAGGACCCTGGGATTGAGCCCACATGGGGCTCCCTGGTTGGCTGGGAGCCTGCTTCTCCCACTCCCCCTGCTTGTGTTCCTGCTCTTTCTATCTCTCTCTCTGTCAAATAAATAAAATCTTTAAAAACAAAAAAAAAAGAAATAGAGACACAGTGAGTTTAAGGATCCTGTTTTTGATTTTACTCTTCTGATAAGTGATAAGCTGGGAAATGCATTCTAATTTGCTGGCTCCAAATCTAGGACTCTTCCAATTAAAATTGGACAAAACACATATTATCAAATCAAAAGATTGAAACACAAATAAGGTTACCTCACAAGGTACTCAACTACACACTGGTGCCTAACAGAGAAGGATAAAATTTGTTATAATGCATTTTCCCATTTATAAATGAGCTTGATGAGGCCCAAGTCATCATTTGGGTGGGATAATTACAGGGAATAGGAGGAAGATTTCAGCCTCCTTAAAAAGGTGTAGGGAAAGGATGAGAAGATGGTGAGGAAGCAGGTCATGCAAGAGATTGTGGCTCTAAAATAAATAGTAAAACCAAATATTATATATTTCTCATAAGAATATGGATAATAGGAGTTTGTAAGATATCAGTTTTGTCTATAGGTATTTACAGATCACAATCAATGATCCATGCCTCATGTCATATATTTTCCCATTAACATAGGTTTTATAAAAGTGATGCTTTTTTTTAAAGATTTATTAGAGAGAGAGAGAGAGTGCATGCAAGCAGGAAGAGGGGCAGAGGGAGGGAATCTTCAGGCAGCCTCCACAGATTCCGACCCAGGGCTCATTCCCAGAACTCATGAGATCACAACCTGAGCAAAACCAAGAGTCAGCTGCTTAACTGACTGAGCCACCCAGGCGCCCCAACGTGATGCTTTAATCTATGTATTAATCAGGGAATTATTGATAAATTCAGTGTCCTTAAGAAGTTCTACAATAGAATTCTATATAGTTTACCCTGTTAAAGGTCTTTAAGAGTTTAATTCCACTTTAAATTTCAATGTTAGAGGGCCACAGCCCATTGGAATACTCTTCTGTAGAGACTGAAAAATTAAGAATCAAATGCTGTCTAAATAACTGATCTAAACCTTCAATCTAGTATGTGGGGAGAGGAGTTTATCTGTACTGTCTCCTCATAAACTTTGAGATAGTAAAAATCTCCAGAAATTTGGATGCATTTGGAAAGGTAAAAATATATTGCTTATATTTACTAAGGGATATTGAAATGCTCAAAATTATCTGCTTTCTAATGGACCTCTGTCTAAGAGTATGATCTTCTAATTAAAGAAACATTGAAAAAGAAGTTTGAAAAGCTGTGAAGTTTCTGAGAGTCTAGAAAAAATTTGGAGATCTTGGTTCCAAAATACAAAAAAAATCTAATATAACACTGTATGTTAATTACATTTCAATTAAAAAAGGACAAAAGGAAACTTGAAAATTTGAAATTCTAAATATTTAACTAAACTTTTGTCTTTATGAAGGTGCTTTCTGAAGCTTGAAACATTGGGACATTCTTCACCCCATAAGGTCTACCGTCATTGCACCCTAAAGAGGATCCTCACGATCATTTCCTCAGCCAGCATGAAATAGCTTTTAGCCCAGATAAGATCCTCCCTCCACTCTTAAAACCAAGATCTTGACAGATGCCTGCAATCCAGTGAGAAAACCATGTTCAAAACTGGACTCTTGATAGCTTTCAGCCAATTCTGACACCAAGACAACTTGGGTAAAAAAGTCAGAATGTCTGAGGTATTCTTCTGACTATGACTAGCAACTTGGTAATCTTCCTTTACTCACTATATATGCAGTGAACCCAACGTTTTTGTTTGTTTGTTTGTTTGTTTTTTAAAGTATCCAAAGTTCTTTATAGCTTGGCCTTTGCTTACCTGTCAAGCCATGTTTCCTATATTTCATTAATTTTTGCTCTAGTTATTTGCACCTAACACCTTAAAGTTTACATGTTACTCTGTATGTTCTTCATTTTGGTACTTGGCTCTCCCACTCCTACCTTTGCCTGTTTAGCCTTCCCATACCTGGGGCATGTGCCCCTCCTCTGTGTTCTTACAGACTCTGAGCATAGCTCTTTCACAGTAGTCACCACAGAGTTTTATAAGGGTCTCCTCTTCTAGAATATAAGATTTTGGAGAGCATACTCTTTGCCTAATGCATCTCTATCACCAGTGTTTAATATAGTATTGGGATATATGTGTTCACAATGTATTGGTTGAGTTAGTAATACATAGGTCCTTATCTGCTTTATTTAATTATTGTGAGAATGAACTAAAAACTAAGAACTTGGAAAAATATTATCATTAGTCTCTGTTACATATATGTAACATATATATATTGAGAAAAATATCATATTTTTGATTGTATTAGCTATCTGTGCAGGAAGAAATTAAATTTATGTGGCAGAACTCAAAAATCTTGTAAAAGACTAGACACACACTCCCTTGAGGTTGATTGCTGTGAGGGAGAGTCATGTCAGCGAGACAAACCCAAACAAGACGGGGCCCCAGGAAGTGTGCAGAGTAAACCTAAACAGATCTAGCTCTGTCACTGGGTAGGTATGATTGCTGCTACATCTAGAGCCAGATTAAAAGCACCCATTCTTGTCTTTTGAGCTCTGACTGGAATTCTACAGACTCCAATGCCCCAAGTTCTGTGGGATGACTCACATTTTCTGTTTTGCCTGTAAAATAATGGTATTTTTTAAAAGTCCTATAATCCTTCCATAAATGAAAACTTATAAAAAAGCCCAATATAGCAACATTTAAACATGCATAAGCCTTTTCCACCTTAAGAAGAAAAGATGTTCCCTTGACTCCTACATCCTCACCCAGTTACTGCTCTGCCTCTCTCCTCCCCTTCACAGCCAAAACTCTGAAACGGTTTTCAATATTCACTGTTTCTATTTCCTCACCTCCCACTCATCTTTCACTCCATTCAGGCTTCCACCCCCTCATTCCACCCAAAGAGCTCTCATTAAATTCACTAGTGGCCTGCCTGTCACTAAATCCAATGGATGGTTTAGTCCTCATCTTACCTCTCCTTAAGCACTATTTTATACTGTTGACAATTCCTTTTCTTTTTGGTAATAGTTTCCACATTTCTACCCTTACCTTCCACAACGTCATACTGCCTTGGTTTTAGTCCTATTTTTCTGGCCATTGGTTTCTCTGTCTAATTTGCAGGCTCTTCTACCTATAACCACCCATTAAGTGTTGGCCGTAATCTCTTCTCACTCTATATTTGCTCCTCAGGGAGCTTCAAAAATCTACACAGCTTTGATGACTACCTCAAATGACTCAACACAGGCTCCTATGCTGAGCTCCCAACTTCCTATATGACATCTCTACTTAGAGATCTTAAAGGCACATTACACACATCATGTCCAATACTAAACTTGTGATCTATCTTCTCCACCAGAACCTATGCTCTCTAACAGTGAATGATACCTTCAGCCATTCAGTGTAACAAACTAAAAACCTAGGAGTCATTTCTGACATGTTCTTCTCCCTTGTCCTGCATATCCATTCTGTCAACAGGCCTTGCATATTCTCTTATAATATCTCTCAAGTCAATCTGTTTTTCTCCATATTCTTGTTGCTGTCCCAACTTTAGCTCTAGCTATCATCATATCTCATGTAAATCAGACTTTTATCAATAGACTTTTACCTCAATCCTACAGCCAACCTGGAACTCATAGGTAGAAAAATATTTTCATGATGTTAATCTAGAAAGATGCAAAAATCCTTAACAGAACATTTGGAAATATAATTAAACAATATATATAAAAAGAATAGTACACCATGACCAAATGGGGCTTATTCCAGGAATGCAATGATGATTCAATATTAAAAAAAATCAATGCAAACCACCACATTAGCAAGCTAAAGAACAAACACATGATCATATAAATTGATGCATAAAAGATTGACAAGATTCAACAACCATTCATGATTTCAAAAAAAGACTCTCAAAAGGTAGAAATAGTGAAGAACTATTTAACTTGATATCTACAGGAACTTAAAAGAGGACATCATTTTTAATGGCAAAAGACTGAATGCTTTCCCCCTAATTGGGAATAAGATAAGGATGCCACTCTCTTCCCTCTTATTCAGCATAATGTTGGAAGTTCAAGGCTGTGCAAAAAGACAGGAAAAGGAAGTTAAAAGAATACAGGTCAGAGGGAGCAAGATGGCAGAGGAGTAGGAAACCTAAATTTCGTCTGGTCCCAGGAATTCAGCTAGATAGGGATCAAACCATTCTGAACCCTATGAACTCAACAGGAGATTGAAGAAAAGAATAGCAGCAACTCTCTAACAGAAAAGCGACCACTTTCTGGAAGGTAGGATGTGCAGAGAAGTGAATCCGAGGTGATATTTGGGAAGATAGACAGTGAGGGGAGGGAGGCTCCGTCAGCCGCTACCAGCAAGTGATAGAGCAACAGAGCGCAAAATCGGAACTTTTGGAAGTCTGCTCCGCAGAGAGTGGAACCCTCGCTGGGACAGTGTGGTCTCAGGACCCTCGGGGTCACAGAAAGACCGGGGGTGCTTGAGTGCCACAGAGCTCCCAGGTATGGAAGCAGGGAAGCCGGCTGCAAAGACAGAGCCGAGGAGTGGGCTCTCAGTTCAGGGTTGCCATAAACCGGTATCTGCGGAACTGTTGGGCCACTGCTCTTCCAGCAGGGACCCAACAAGGGTCAGATCCAGGGAGACTCCCCTTCCCCCCCAGGAGGAGTGGCACGGGAGCACACCACAGGAATCTGCTGTGTTTGGAGACTCCACACGGGGTTGTGCGCTAGAGATAGAAACGCTCGGTCACAGGCCGGGTGAGCACAGAGTGCAGCCAAGAGAAAAGGAGACGGGAGTGATTGACTGCTTTTCTCTGGGGGCTCACTGAGGAGTGGGACCCCAAGTTCTTGGCTCCTCTGGGGCAGAGATTGGGAGGCCTCCATTTTCATCCTCGTCCTCCAAAGCTGTAGGGAAACCTTGCAGGGAACAAAAGCTCCCAAGAGCAAACCCAAGCAGATTACTTAGCCTGGCCCCAGCAAGGGCGAGGCAATACCGCCTCCAGCAAAGACATTTGAGAACCACTGCAACAGGCCCCGCCCCCCAGAAGATCAGCAAGAACAGCCAGTCAAGAACAAGTTTACCGATCAATGAGAATGGCAGAATGCCAGCACTAGGGGAATACTGCACACAGAATTCATGGCTTTTTTCCCATGATCCTTTACTCTTTCAAAGTTAATTTTTTTAATTTTCTTTTTTCTTTTTCTATTTTTTGAATTTTTTCTTTTCCCTTTTTCAATGAACATCTTATCAATCCCTTTTTTAAAAAAAATTATTTTTCATTTTTACAGTCATATTCTATCCCTTCATAGTAGTTAAACTTATTTTTGGTGTAGATATAGATATAGATGATATAGATAGATATAGATATAGATAGATATAGATATAGATATAGATAGATATAGATATAGATATATGTTGTTCTCTCTTTAAAATTTTGGGATACAGTTTCTCCTAACAGACCAAAATATACCCTAAACCTCTAGTGTATGTCTTTGTTCTAGTCTCTCCCTTTATTTTTTCAAATCTTCGTCTTTCTCTTTTCAACCAACTTCTCATCTTATCAATTCTTTTTAAAAAATCTTTTATAATTTTCATCTTTACAATCATATTCCATCCCATCATCACATTTACCCTTATTTTTGTACATATATAAATTTTTCTTTCTTTAAAATTTTGGGAGGCACTTTCTTCTAACAGACCAAAATACGCCCAAAATCTAGTGTGTGGTACTGATCTATGCACCAGCCTGATCATATTTGATAATATTCTTGCTTTGTTTGTTTGTTTGTTTTTATCTTTACTCTTTTTTTCCCTTTTTCCTTTCTTTCCCTTTCTTTTCCCCTGGTTTCAGGTCTCGTCTGATTTGTTTAGTGTATACTTTTCTGGGGTCATTATTATCCTGTTAGCATTTTTGTTCTCTCATTCATCTATTCTCCTATGGACAAAAAGACAAGATGGGAAAAAACCACCTCAAAAAAAAAAAAAATAAGAGGCATTACCAACTGCCAGGGACCTAATCATTAGACATTAGTAAGATGTTGGAACTAGAGTTCAGAATGACTGTTTTAAAGATACTAGCAGGGCTTGAAAAAAGCATGGAAGATATGAGAGAAACCCTATCTGGAGAAATAAAAGCACTAAAATCTAACCAAGTCAAAATCAAAAAGGCTGTTAATGAGGTGCAAAGAAAAATGGAAGCTCTAACAGCTAGGATAAATGAGGCAGAAGAGAGAATTAGTGAGATAGACGACCAAATGATGGAAAATAAAGAAGCTGAGAAAAAGAGAGGTAAACAACTACTGTATCATGACGGCAGAATTCGAGAGATATGTGATACCAAAAGACGAAACAATATTAGAATAACTGGGATCCCAGAAGAAGAAGAAAGAGAGAGAGGGGCAGAAGGTATATTGGAGCAAATTATGGCAGAGAACTTCCCTGATTAGGGGAAGGAAACAGGCATCAATCCAGGAGGCACAGAGACTTCCCTCAAAATCAATAAAAATAGGTCAACACTCCAACATCTAACAGTAAAACCAACAAGTCTCAGAGACAAAGAGAAAATCTTGGAAGAAGCTCGGGACAAGAGATCTGTAACCTACAATGGTAAAAACATTAGATTAGCAACAGACCTATCCACAGAGCCCTGGCAGGCCAGAAAAGACTGGCATGATAACTTCAGAGCACTAAAGGAGAAAAATATGCAGCCAAGAATGCTATATCCAGCTAGGCTGTCATTGAAAATAGAAGGAGAGATAAAAAGCTTCCAGGACAAATAAAAATTAAAGGAATTTGCAAACACAAAACAAGCCCTACAAGAAATATTAAAAAGGGGTCCTCCAAGCAAAGAGAGAGCCTAAAAGCAGCATAGACCAGAAAGGAACACAGACAATATACAGTACAGTCACCTTACAGGCAATACAATGGCACTAAATTCATATCCTTCAAGAGTTACCCTGAATGTAAATGGGCTAAATGCCCCAATCAAAAGACACAGGCTATCAGATTGGACAAAAAACAAGACCATCAATATGCTGTCTGCAAAAGACTCATTTTAGACCCAAAGACACCCCCAGATTGAAAGTGAGGGGGTGGAAAATCATTTACCATGCTAATGGACACCAAAAGAAAGTGGGGGTGGCAATCCTTATATCAGACAAATTAGATTTTAAACCAAAGACTATAATAAGAGATGAGGAAGGACACTATATCCTACTTAAAGTGTCTATCCAAAAAGAAGATCTAGCAATTATAAATCTATGCCCTTAACATTGGAGAAGCCAATTAAATAAGCCAATTAATAACAAAAGCAAAGGGGCGCCTGGGTGGCTCAGTCGTTAAGCGTCTGCCTTTGGCTCAGATCATGATCCCAGGGTCCTGGGATCAAGCCCCACATCGGGCTCCTTGCTCCGTGGGAAGTCTGCTTCTCCCTTTCCCACTCCCCCTGCTCGTGTTCCCTCTCTCACTGTGTCTCTCTCTGTCAAGTAAATAAATAAAATCTTAAAAAAAATAACAAAAGCAAAGAAACACATAGACAACAAGGAAATAATAGTAGGGGACTTTAACACCACCCTCACTGAAATGGACAGATCATCTAAGCAAAAGATTAACAAGGAAATAAAGACTTAAATGACACACTGGACCAAATGGACTTCACAGATATATTCAGAATAATCCATCCCAAAGTAACAGAACACATTCTTCTCTTGTGCCCATGGAACATTCTCCAAGATAGATCACATCCTAGGTCACAAATCAGGTCTCAACCAGTACCAAAAGATTGGGATCATTCCCTGCATATTTTCAGACCACAGTGCTTTGAAACTAGAACTCAGTCACAAGAGGAAAGTCAGAAAGAACTCAAATATATGGAGGCTAAAGAGCATCCTACTAAAGAATGAATGGGTCAACCAGGAAATTAAAGAAAATTTTAAAAAATTCATGGAAACCAATGAAAATAAAAACACAACGGTTCAAAATCTTTGGGATGCAGCAAAGGTAGTCCTAAGAGGAACATATATATCAATACAAGCCTTTCTTAAGAAACAAGAAAGGTCTCAAATACACAACCCTACACCTAAAGGAGCTGGAGAAAGAACAGCAAATAAAGCCTAAACCCAGCAGGAGAAGATAAATAATAAAGATCAGAGTAGAAATCAATGAGCTAGAAACCAAAAGAACAGTAGAACAGATCAAAAAAACTAGGAGCTGGTTCTTTGAAAGAATTAATAAGATTGTTATACCCCTGGCCAGACTTATCAAAAGAAAAGAGAAATAACCCAAATAAAATCATGAATGAAAGAGGAGAGATCACAACCAACACCAAGGAAATACAAACAATTATAAGAACATATTATGAGGAACTCTATGCCAGCAAATTAGACAATCTGGAAGAAATGGATGCATTCCTAGAGCTGTATCAACTACCAAAACTGAACCAGGAAGAAATAGAAAATCTGAAAAGACCTAAAACCACTAAGGAAATTGAAGCAGTTATCAAAAATCTCCCAACAAACAAGAGCCCAGGGCCAGATGGCTTCCCAGGGGAATTCTACCAAACATTTAAAGAAGAATTAATACCTATTCTTCTGAAACTGTTCCAAAAAAAGAAATGGAAGGAAAGTTCCCAAACTCGTTTTATGAGCCCACTATTACCTTGATCCCAAAACCAGACAAAGATCCCATCAAGGAGAATTACAGACCAATATCCTTGATGAACATGGATGCAAAATTCTCACCAATATACTAGCCATTAGGACCCAACAGTACATTAAAAGGATTAATCACCACGACCAAATGGGATTTATCCCTGGGCTGCAAGGTTGGTTCAACATCCGCAAATCAATGTGATACAATACATTAATAAAAGAAAGAACAAAAACCATATGATCCTCTCAATAGTTGCAGAAAAAGCATTTGACAAAGTACAGCTCCTTTCATAATCAAAACTCTTCAGAGTGTAGGGACAGAGGGTACATACCTCAATATCATAAAAGCTATCTATGAAAAACCCCCAGCAAATATCATCCTCAATGGGAAAAAACTGAGAGCTTTCCCCCTAAGGTCAGGAACATGACAGGGATGTCCACTATCACCACTGCTATTCAACATAGTTTTAGAAGTCCTAGCCACAGCAATCAGACAACAAAAAGAAATAAAAGCATCTGAATCAGCAAAGAAGAAGTCAAACTTTCACTCTTTGCAGATGATATGATACTTTATGTGGAAAACCCAAAAGACTCCACCCCAAAACTGCTAGAACTCATACAAGAATTCAGTAAAGTGGCATGATATAAAATCATTGCACAGAAATCAGTGACATTTCTATACAACAAAACAAGACAGAAAAAAGAGAAATTAAGGAGTTGATCCATTTACAATTGCACCCAAAACCATAAGATACCTAGGAATAAATCCCACCAAAGAGGCAAAGAATCTGTACTCAGAAAACTATAAAATACTCATGAAAGAAATTGAGGAAGACACAAAGAAATGGAAAAATGTTCCATGATCATGGATTGGAAGAACAAATATTGTGAAGATGTCAATGCTACCTAGAGCAATCTACACATTCAATGCAATCCCCATCAAAATACCATCCACTTTTTTCCAAGAAATGGAACAAATAATCCTCAAATTTGTGTGGAACCAGAAGAGACCCCCGAATAGCCAGAGGAATATTGAAAAAGAAAAGCAAAACTAGTGGCATCACAATTCCAGACTTCCAGCTCTATTACAAAGCTGTAATCGTCAAGACAGTATGGTACTGGCACAAAAACAGACACATAGATCAATGGAACAGAATAGAGAGCCCAGAAATGGGCCCTCATCTCTATGACCAAGTAATCTTCGAAAAGCAGGAAAAAGTCCAATGGAAAAAAGACAGTCTCTTCAACAAATGGTATGGGAAAATTGGACAGCCACATGCAGAAGAATGTAACTGGACCATTTCCTTACACCGCACTCAAAAATAGACTCAAAATGGTTGAAAGACCTCAATGTGAGACAGGAGTCCATCAAAATCCTAAAGGAGAACACAGGCAGCAACCTCTTTGATCTCAGCCACAGCAACTTCTTCCTAGAAACATCGCCAAAGGCAAGGGAAGCAAGCACAAAAATGAACTATTGGGACTTCATCCCGATAAAAACCTTTTGCACAGCAAAAGAAACAGTCAAGAAAACCAAAAGATAACCGACAGAATGGAAGAAGATATTTGCAAATGACATATCAGATAAAGGGCTAGTATCCAAAATCTATAAAGAATTTATCAAACTCAACACCAAAAGAACATATATTCCAATCAAGAAATGGGCAGAAGACATGAACAGACATTTTTCCAAAGACATCCAAATGGCCAATAGACACATGAAAAAGTACTCAACACCGCTCAGCATCAGGGTTATCCAAATGAAAACCTCAATGAGATACCACCTCATACCAGTCAGAATGGCTAAAATTAACAAGACAGGAAACGACAGATGTTGGCGGGGATGAGGAGAAAGGGGAACCCTCTACACTGTTGGTGGGAATGCAGCTGGTGCAGCCACTCTGGAATACAGTATGGAGGTTCCTCAAAATTTTAATATAGAGTTACCCTACGACCCAGCAATCGCACTACTGGGTATTTATCCTAAATATACAAATGTAGGGATCTGAAGGGGTACGTGCAGCCCAATGTTTATAGCAGCCATGTCCACAAGAGCCAAACTATGGAAAGAGCCAAAAAGGCCATCGACAGATGAATGGATAAAGAAGATGTGGTGTGTGTGTGTATGTATATATATATATATATATATATATATATATATATATATATATATAACGGAATATTATGCAGCCATCAGAAGGATGCAAATCTTGCGATTTGCAGTGACATGGATGTAACTGGAGGGTATTATGCTGAGCGAAATAAGTCAATCACAGAAAGACATGTATCATATAATCTCACTGATATGAGGAATTCTTAATCTCAGGAAACAAACTGAGGGTTGCTGGAGCAGTGAGGTTGGGAAGGATGGGGTGGCTGGGTGATAGACATTGGGGAGGGTATGTGTTATGGTGAGTGCTGTAAATTGTACAAGACTGTTGAATCACAGACCTGTAACTCTGAAACAAATAATACATTATATGTTAAAAAAAGGGGGGGGCACCTGGGTGGCTCAGTTGTTAAGTGTCTGCCTTCGGCTCAGGTCATGATCCCAGGGTCCTGGGATCGAGCCCCGCATCGGGCTCCCTGCTCTGAGGGAAGCCTGCTTCTCCCTCTCCCACTCCCCATACTTGTGTTCCCTCTCTCGCTGTGTCTCTCTCTCTGTCAAATAAATAAATAAGATCTTTAAAAAAAAGAAGAAGAAGATAGCAGGAAGGGAAAAATGAAGGGGGGGAGATTGGAGGGGGAGACAACCATGAGAGACTATGGACTCTGAGAAACAAACTGGTAGGGGGATGGGTTAGCCCAGGGATGGGTATTAAGGAGGGTACATATTGCATGCACCATTGGGTGTTATACACAAATAATGAATCATGGAACACTACATCAAAAACTAATGATGTAATGTATGGTGATTAAGATAACATAATAAAAATAAATAAATAAAACAAAAAAGAAGAAGATCATTGGAAGGGACAAATGAAGGGGGGGATATTGGAGGGGGAGATGAACCATGAGAGACTATGGACTCTGAGAAACAAACTGAGGGTTCTAGAGGGGAGGGTGGTGGGGGGATGGGTTAACCTGGTATTAAAGAGGGCAGGCATTGAATGGAGAACTGGGTGTTATACACAATGAATCATGAAACACTACGTCAAAAACTAATGATGTAATGTATGGTGATTAACATAACAATAAAAATTTTAAAAAACTTAATGATGTAATGTATGATGATTAACATAACATAATAAAATTAAAAAAGACAAACAAGAAAAGAAATTCATCAAATAATTAGAAAAAAAAGAATACAGGTCAGAAAAAGAGAATAAACTCTCCCTAATTGTAGATGGCATGATTGTCCAAATAAAAAATCCTGAGCACTTTATTAAAAAGCAAAACCTCCTGGAACTAATAAATGAGTTCAGCAAGGTCATTGTATACAAGATAAACACATTAAAATCAATTGGATCTCCAGATATTTGCAATGAACATGTGGACATCAAAATTGAAAATACAATACCACTTACAATTTCTGAAAAAAATGAAATATTATGTATAAGTCTAGAAAATACGTATAGGACTTGTATGCTAAAAACTATACAGATTGATGAAAGAAATCAGACTTTCTACATAAATGGAGAGATGTACCATCTCGTGGATTGGAAGACTCAATGTGGTACAGGTCCCTAAACTGATGTACAAGCTTAATGTAAAAACTATCAACATCTCATCAAGTTTTGTTTTGTTTTGGTTTTGGTTTTGTAGAAATAGACAAGTTTATTTTTTAAAAATTATATGGAAAGACAAAGAAAATAGAATAACTAAAATAAAACTTGGAAAAAGAAGAATAAAGTAGGAGAAATCAGTCTACTTAATTTCAAGACTTACTGTATAGCTAGAGTAATCAAGACTTTGACATTAGGGGGAGATTAATACATAAATAAATGCAATAGAACAGAAAGCCCAGAAATAGTCCCATATATTTTGCCCAGTTGATTTTTGGCAAAGGTGCCAAAGCAATACAATGAAGAAAATAATTCAAGGGGGAAGAAGATAGACTTAAATAAACCGCACCCTAAGTCTCACTCATTAATTCAAAATGGATCATGAACTTAAGTATAAAACCTAAAATTATAAAACTTGTAGCAAAAATATGAGAAAATCTTCAGGATCAAGAGCTAGGCAAAGAATGTTTAGACTTAACACCAAAATCATGATCCATAAAAGGAAAAAAAAATAAATCAGACTTAAAAAATTAAAAAAAAACTTGCTCCACCAAAGAACATGTCAAGGGGATGAAAAGAAAAGCTACAGAATTGAAGAATGAATTTGCAAAATACATATCCAACAAAGGACTTATGTTCAGAACATATGAAGAGCTCCCCAAACTCAACGGCAAGAAAACAAACAATCCAGGTAAATACTGGATAAACTGCTTCATCAGATACTTCACCAAATAATATATGAGGATGGAAAACAAGCACATAAAAGATACTCAGCATCAGTAACCATTTGGAAAAGACAAATTAAAATCATGATGAGATAACACTATATACCCATTAAGATGGATAAAACAATAAGCCATCACAGCACTAAATGCTGGTGAGGATGCAGAAAAACTGGATCACTCAACATTTCTGATAAAAATCTAAAATGAAAACTGGGAAGTTTTAGTAAAAAACTAGATTTTTAGTTTTTAGGCAATTTCTTTAAAAACTCAACATGCAACTACCATACAACCCAGCAACTGAACTCCTAGGCATTTATCTCCTAAAAATGAAAACATATTCACATAGAAACCTGTACATGAATACTTACAGCAGCTTTTTCATAATAGCCAGAACTGGAAACAACTCAGATACTCTTCAATGGGTGAATGATTAAACAAACTTCAGTATATCCATACCATGGGATGTTACTCATCAATTCAAAACAGAACAAAACAAAACAAAAACTATTAATACCTGCAACAACCTGAATAACTGCTTGGATAATTATACTGATTAGAAAAAAAGCCAATCCCAAAGGGTTACATGTATTATTCCATTTGTATAATATTCTTGAAATGACAAAATTATAGAAATGAAGATCAGATAAGTGGTTGCCAGGGATTACATACAGGGCAGGGACAAGAAATGAGTGAGACTATAGAAGGTTGACATGAGAGATCCTTTGGGTGATGGAAATGTTCTATATCTTGATAGTTTCAATGTCAGTATACTAGTGGTAATATTGTAATATAGATTTACAAGATGTTACCATTGGGGAACTCTGGGTGAAGGGTATACAGAATCTCTATACATTATTTCTTACAATTGCATCTGAATCTAGAATTATCTCAAAATACTGTTTAATTTTAAAATGTTAACCTGAAATACCTCTTCCTACGTTTGAAATACTTCAGTGGTGATAAATTATTCTTAGAATAAAAAGAAAAGAAACCAATTTGGTCTGCAAGCCATTTTTCACCTATTCTCTCCAGCCTCATCTCATACCTTTCTTTCACTATTCTTTGTACTCCAGCCATATAAACATCTAAATTTTGAATTCATTCTTCTTTCTGTCATTGGGCCTTTGCACATTCTGTTCTCTCCATCTGGAATGTCCTCTTCCTGTTTCACTCCTCCCTCTCAATCATCACCTCATATAGTTAACAACTCATTTTTTTCTGAATTTAACTCATATGCCCCTTTCTTGGGAAAGGTTTTTCTGACCTGTGGTTCTAGAATTATTTCAATAGTCTTGTAAAGAATTATATGTATTTTTCAGAGGGCTTAACTAGGTGTGCTATATGCATTGGCTAGTGTGATTATTTGACTGATGTCTGTTTTCTCCATTAGACTATAAACTCCATGAGCCAACTCTTATTCACAGAAATGTTCCAGATTCTAGCCTGATATTTAGGAACTGTTTAATAAATACTTATTAAATAAATAAGTAAAATTAGAAGAAGGTATAGTTAAAGTAGGTATTGGGTTTCCTTCTATCCCTCTCTATAGCACCTCTTGAGGCACCTTATTTAAATCATAGGGCTCCATAGAACAAAGTTTGCTTGAAAACGGACATTTCAGCATTCCATCATGAGACTAGTGTGGTAAAATCTAATGATGAAAACTTTGGTTCTTTCTGTCAAAATTTGTGGTAGGTTTATGACTGAGCAATATGCAGACCAGGATTAGCTTCTCTTAGCCCTGCTACAAATGTAAGCCTGTCTCCAATCCTAGTCATCTCTCATATTTCTTCATATAGCCGCCATTTTAAAGTTAAGCAGAATTTTTGTGTTGTCATGACCGAATTGGTATTCAGTAGGACCTGTCCTAGACTCATGGTTCAATCCTAAGATAAGAAAAAATTACGCTAAGTACACTATATCTAAAATTTGCAGAGCATCCAACTAGCTACCTGTAGTTAAGGCAGATACCTCTCTGCCAGGATGGCATAGAGATGCTCTTCCCTTAGACCTGGGCACCCACCACCACCACAGTCATGTACAGGTTAAAAAAGGACAGCACAGGGATACAGTGAGCAAGCTATTGCTAACTTCCACTCTGGGGGAAAGGACCCCCTTCATCTCCTCAAAGCCAAGAATGGAGGCTACAAGAGAACACTCAGAGATACTGGGTGTTCATGAGGAAAGAACTGGCTTCCTGTTCCCTCACTATAAGTTTGCTGAGCCATGGAACATAGGGCCTCTCTCATGCTATCAGTGAAGATAGTATTAGTGAGAAAATTTTTAAGGAGCTTAATACATGTCCTCTGAAGTCTTAGGGTACATGCAAGCATAGAAATCAATTCTCATCTGGAGACCTCAGAAGATGGGATGTCCTCTTGGAATCCCATCTTAGTGAGCACTGAAGGACCTGTAGTGAGATGTGTGTGAGAAGAGAATGAGTACAAGCCTCACTTCATCCCAATTTGAATTTTAGTTTCACCACTTACTAACTGGATGACCCTAGGCTACTTAAGAATGTTAAACTTTATTTTCTTAACTACAAATGAAGTTATTAATGTCAGTGTCATATATAGGGTAAAGATGAAATGTGATAATCTTATAAAACTTCTGAGCCCCTGGCACATAATTGGCAGATATTATTATTGGTATTAGGCAGGATATGTCTGTGGACTTTAGAATCAGACAAACTTGTGTTAAAATCCCAGCACCACCATTAAGTAACCTGTGTGATCTCAGAAAAGTCACTTCAGCTCTCTAGGCCTTACTGTTGCTATGATGATTGGTAAATCAATTAATAGAACTCAACAAAGCTTTTACCAAGATTTTAATCTTGTCAAGCATTAAAGTCAGTATCCACATACTCATCTCTCTCCCCTGGATTATAAACTACTTAATGCATAGACTTGGCCTCACTTATCTTCTTGTTGCCCCTACAATTCCAACACCACCACATCACAACCTTGAAATACACAGACTTACATATAAATAGATACTCAATAAACACTATATGAATTTGATCTTTTGTTAGGTCCTTGGAACCTTTGAGAGATTGTCTTAGTACTGTTATGGTTAGAAATAACAGAGGCCAACTTAAAGTAACTTAAACAAAAAACATTTTAAGAAACAAATTTTATTGGAAGTTTATGGATTATTTTATGGAAGTCAAGGATAGGTAGATCTTTCAAGGGATGGAGCGAGATCCTGGGAAATCATTAAGAACACAAACTGTTCTCTTCTGATCTGTCCCCTCTGCTTTTCTACAGACATGCTTGCTTCATTCTTTATCTCTGCTGAATGGCTTGCTCTTTTTCTCCATACACAGGACAAGGAGGAGATAAATTTGCTTTTACTCTAAGGTTTAATCGTCTTTCTATTGACCAACTCAGCCTAACTGGTCATCTCTTGGTGTCTATTGGTCCTGTCAGGAAGCCTGCTTCCTGTTCCTTTTTGGATAATTTCTTTTTTCTTTCCACTTTTAAGATTGTCTTTATTCTTTATGTTTCGTAGTTTCATTATGATGTGCCTGAGTGTGGGTTTGCTTTTATTTACTTTTTGCTTGAGACTTGGTGTGCTCCTTAACCTGAAGATTAAATCATGTTTTTCTTCTGGAAAATTCTTAGACACTATCTCTCCATTCCTACCCCCCACCTGATTCTCTTCTCTCTACCCTATTTATATTAATGCCACTGTTTCTCCTTCTATCATCCATGTCTCTTAACTTCTCCCTTACATTTTCTCTCTCTTATAATATATTCTGGGTGATTCACATCTATTTTTTAACTTACTAATTATTAAGATTTGTCTAGCATTTAACTGTGTTTTTTGTTTGTTTGTTTGTTTGTTTGACGGGTTTTCAATAACTGTATTTTTTATTGCTAGCCCAAGTTGTCCTCTTCTTCTTTTTATAATTCCCTACAGAAATGACAAATATCAGTATTAAATTCAATTTTATAAAACTACTACATCTAGTTGGGGCAGATCTATTTATTCTTGGTGAGTTAAGGGGTACTAATTACACAGTGAATGTAAAATAACTAACATAAAACCATACCTCTACCTTTGCTACACAGTGACATGGACTTATGTTGGGCCTTTCAGTCTGTGCACATTTCCAAAAATTACATAACCAGTGAAATCTGATTAAGAGGAAAGTTCTGAAGTGATAAATCACCAGAATGCCTTGAAGCTGATACGTGATTGGCAAGCCATGTTATTTATAAAGTAGTTACAGTCTAATTCACAAAAGATACTAGCATTTCATCTTTCTAAGAAGGAATGATAGATTGGGAAATTATTTGAATTGATACTTGGTCAAGTGGTAGTGCTGAGAAGGGATGCTAGAATGGTAGTAGAGGGACGCTGGTGGGGCAGATAGTTTGGTTATGGAAGTCATCAATAATCATGGTTACTTGTAAACAGAGTAGCAAGACAATTTCTGATTTGTAATCTTAGGTATAAGTAAATGAAAAAGGCTAATAATCATACATTAAGATTCATAAACACATAAAAACATAAAAAGTTAACTATATGAGGACTGTTTACAGTTGACATTTCATAAAACAAGGCACCAAGCATTTTTCTTCCCATAGATTTATTTCAATACCACTCTCGTGGCCTTTTCAAAAAATTCCCCCACTCTATCTTTAGTTTTGCTGAACACTTCATGCACCCAAAAGGGCCACTCTCATTTGTCATATCTCTAGGAACTTATCAGGATTTATTGACTGTTGCTTCATCCTGGCTAGCTCTCAGCTCATGTAATCATCCACCAAAAGACAATTTTTGTTCCCAAAAAGCATGATGTACACATTGGTACAGAAATGCTTAACTTCCAGGTTCCATTTTTTCTGGGGGGGTTTCTATACTCTCAAGGTAACTGATGAAGAAACACATCAATATAACATCAGTGTCTCAGTAGAAAAGGGCCTTCAACTGGTCATGACCTTCTTGCCTAGCTGTGTGCCCATAAAGCTAGCCCCATCTGCTTTCTGTTCACTTCAAAGTCAGCCATGTGGTTCTCTGGGTACTTGTCCCTCTTAAGATTATCAGCCAGCAAGTCTTACCCTAGGCTCTATAATGATGATCACCAGCATCTTTCAGATGGCATCCATTGTTTACAGGCTACTGTGAGACAGGGACTGTGGCCAGAGAGATTTTACAAAGTACATTAGGCTTCTCAGACAACAGGCACTTAGGCAGCACCTCCTGAATCCACATATTGTTTCTTTCAATCATGAATTTAGAAGCATCTGTGATTTGGTGGGTGGGAAGCATGAGCAAGCTTTTAAAATTTTAAAGGCATTTATAATTAAAATTGCTTTCAAATCATTATTTCTATGTCCCCTCATATAATTGTTCATATTTGCTGCTTATTCTAATTACCTCCTATCATACTAGACTGGTGTGTATGTTATAATTTTTGTCTCTGAATTTATCTTTAGAAAGAAATATGTTCTCAGGTTCTACATTCCTAAATGGTAGTATCCCAGTTGTTGAAGATGCAAAATGACAGTACCAAGAGAACCTGAGGAGGCACATCAGGTATGTCCTTTTATACCTTCTAAGACTGGAATTACCAGCCAACTTTTATGGTGCCTCCTGTATTGTATGGAATTTTCTATGTTTTATATGGAGAATCCAGTTACAGCTGCCCACTATATATGGGTTTTTGGCCTCAAGTATCATTCTTATGAAGGCATTAAGCCCCAGTTCTTGAGGTATATACCAGATGTAATCCCAATTTCCCCTTCTACTCACAGTTGGATTTTCTGTTTTTGCCATTTGAAGATTTTACTTTTATTTCTTTAAACTCATTATTCTTAAATTTATTTTTTTTCTAGAAATTCCATGTGTTTAGAGTGAGAGTGCAGTTCTTGTATCAGCTCAGTTACTGTCTGGACCAGAAGTTTGGATTGACTATCCCTTGGTCACAATTCTAAATATCAGGGAAAGAGAGATTGGCTCAGGTTCTATTAGTCACCCTTAGATAAATTAATTATAGTGATACTACATTATGTAGTAGAAATATGTCTACCACCTCTGTGAGTGAGGGGTAACCCTAAAGGCTGTTGGACAGATACCCCTGTACCACTTATCATAGAGATCTCAAGGGAGATTTTTATTTTTATTCTCTGCTTGGATTTCTTCACCTAAATATATCAAGATGGCAAATTTGCTACTTAATACATGTTCTGAATCTGGCTTGCATCATGCTCAAAAAGACATATATCTGGTCTTATATAAGCTTTATTTTTTTTAAACTTGAAATATCCTTTGCAAAATGAGGGAAATAACCATCTCTTGATAAAAGACTTGGACTTTTCTGATAGAGCTTGGACATCGAAAGAATGAGCAATAGATTCCTATTCCTACCAGATGACTAGCAAAAATACAGAGATAACAATATAGAAAATATTTCCCTTAATATGGTTCACTCTGGATTTTGTTTCTGTTATTTCTTTGTTTTAGTTATTAAAAGTTTCAAAATAGCCTGATTGGTTAATGGAAGAGCTAGAGTCTTAAGATTATGAAAGGTTCTGACAAATAAATTGGTTATTGGCAGGGGTATAGTTTCAATTTAGCATTCCAGAGTTCACATGACTGAATATTCCCATGTCTATAAAAAGGAAACTCATACCTGGAGCTGAAAAATGAGTGTTTGCTTAAGCACTTAGGTAACAGAGCAATAAACCTCACACACATATAGAGATAACAAGATGCCTTGGGAAGCATGGCAGATCTGCTTCCCATTCCTAAGGGGACTCCCAAATCTATGCACAGTGGCAGGCTTTTTGTAAAGCAGCTATCATTTAAATAAATTTCAGATCTACCTCTTGAGATCTTATTCCCAAGAACTGAGTATTATGTCCTCTATTTCTATCACAGGCTATGCATTTCCTTTAACATTACCCAGTGGGTTCTGTCCATTCACTTTCCTTTCTATGTGCTTGGAGGAATGTACTGTTAGGAATTTAAATAAGTCAGCAATACACATTAGATAAAGAGTACACATTCATAATAATCCTACCAATAACTCCCATTTGCAAAGTGCTTTTATTTTTTCAAAATATGTTCCTTTGCTCATTTGGTCCTCATGGTAATATTACAAGGGCTAAATTTTATTACTAAGTTCAGAAAGCTTAGAAATCTTTCTGGTATTTAATCCATTAAGGTAACTTCCCAATAAATATTTGCTGAATGAATGAAGTAGTAGGAATACTGACTTATTTGATTCCTCACACACTAATTTAATAGTTTGGCAATACTGGGGGAGTCCATTAATATTTCTGAATCTTATTTTCTTATCTATAAATAGAAAATAATAATATTTGATCCAGATATTTATTGTATGGCTTCAGTGAACTAAGGTATGGGAATGCTTCTTTTACAGGATCTGGCATATGGTATGTATGCTTAATACCTATCCATGGGATAACTAAACATCTAAGGATTACCTCATCATTGTAACTGTCAGATTTAGCCTCAGGGTGGTTAGAAGGTTTTCAAATTTTTTCCATGTGTTTGATAATTAACAGTCCTCCTCTTTAGAGAGCAAGGGTTTGGCTTTACAAATATGGCCCCGAAAGGGTCAAAAATTTGGAGGAACAAACTAAGCATATTGATTTTTATCTCATCTAAGAACACAGCTTCATCATTATCACAAAGAATATTTTAAGTCACAGAATGCAAATAGATACAACTCATGAACCAAATTTTTTCAGCTACTATTGGCTGTCTGGAGGACCACACTGAGAATAATTCCAAGACCAATCTGGTTTAATAGAAAAAAATCCCATGCATCTTTAGCAATAATTTCTATGGGTAGAGCAAGAGGAGAAGCTGTCTTTGCCCTACCCATAATAAACCATTAATTAGAAAAAAAACTTTTGAGAACTTGAATAAACCCATTACCAGATACATTCAAATCTAAGAGAGGAAACCAAGCAAAGGACTGTTAAGACAATGATCATGACACAGACAATGGTTAGGTTTTAGAAGCTTTTATAGTCTATGCTATGGAGCTTAGATTTAATTCTTAGATGTTGGATGCCATCAGAGAACTATGTAAAACAGGAGTAATATTGGTGGCTTTCCTTCAGCTATCAGTAATTTTCAACCCTGGTTGACATATCTGCATTATCTTTTGAAAAAAATTAATAGTCTTTACCCCACTGATACCAATTATGATTTAATTGGTAAAGACTTTAATTGGGTAGCCCAAGCAAGTTTTTTTTCCCCCTCAAACCTGCAAATACCTGTACTCTTCCTTGAGATGCTGTAATTTTCTACCCCTAATACATTAATCATGGAAATTATGCTCTAGTTTGTCCACATAATCTAAAGAAATTTTGTTAATCTTTCAGGAAGAAACTTGGATTGCTTAGAAGAAAGATATTGCAAAAATGGCAACAGAATATCACACTCAGAAGAAATTATAAACAAAGATTTGATAGTTGAAAGAGAAATTGGAAATAATAATTAATGCTTTAAAGATAAACCAGTAAATGATATGCTATGCAGTGTTTCTCAAATTAGGATCCTTGGACTCTTGGAGGTTTGTAAAGTTCACAATTTCCCCATGATAAATTTTAATTTGGTGTTCTCCTTTTTAAAGTACTGATAGAAATATATGCTAGTTCACTCGGATGACCACATTTTAACTGAGTGTGATATTATTATTTTAATGTCTACACTGGTGTTTGTGTTTACAACCATGTAGATACAAACTATTCTCCTTTAATTGGCCAGAGATAATAAGAAAAGAACAGAGGAGGACTTGCTATGTAATGATGCACGCAAGCCAAACACAGACCAAATGACCTCAAGGACCACTATGTGGACTAACACTTCACAGTTGTTCAAATACAATACAAACAATACAGAAAAGTTCCAGAAAAATTGAGCTCTTATACAGCACACAGTCATATGCCATAACAAATTTAAAAGAACCATGCAGAAGCAGTTATTACCATATGGATATTGCAAGATGATGATTTAATTTCAATAAACACCATTTTTCATACTGAATTAATGACTTTCATTTGTATTGCATTTGTTTCTAGTTTTCACTGTACTTAAGTTGTAAATCAGCTTTGGTTTAATAGTTGTATAGGAGCTATTAGAATATAGAACTTAAATAGCTTAATCTTATGAATATTTAAGTAATACAAAAATAATTCAGTTCAAGTTTGGGAGTTCTAGGAGAATTACTTTTCCTTTGTCAAGGGTATATCACTGCAGTTTGAGAAACAGTGCTATCTTTTGTTCAATAATTGATTTTTGCTGTTTGAAACCTCTGATTTAATATAGTAGATGAATAATTAGTATATTTGGAATGTCTAAATATTCTTAGTTTATTATCACCTAACAAGTGTGGAAGCTCCCAAATGATCTTGAAACCTTAGCATTCCAATAGAAAAAGTGATCTACCTCTATAGAATTTTATTTTTTTAATTTAATTTTATTTAAATTCAATTAATTAACATATAGCATATTATTAGTTTCAGAAGTAGAGTTCAGTGATTCCTCCGTTGTATATAACACCCAGTGCCCATTACATCATGTGTCCTCGTTAATGCCCATCACCCACTTACCCCATCCCCCTGCCCACCTCCCCCTGAGCAACCCTCAGTTTGTTTCCTATAGTTAAGAGTCTCTTATGGTTTGTCTCCCTCTCTGATTTCATCTTATTTTATTTTTCCCTCCCTTCTCTTATATTCATCTGTTTTGTTTCTTAAGTTCCACTTGAGTGAAATCATATAATTGTCTTTCTCTGGTTGACATATTTTGCTTAGCATAATATCCTCTAGTTCCAACCACATCGTTGCAAATGGTAAGATTTCATTTTTTTACCTCTATAGAATTTTAAATCCCTTTCTATCTTTTGAGAACTTAACTTGATCTATTTTCAACAATTAAAAGAGGATTTATCACACATAAAGAATTTCAAGGAATCATATGATAATCTTATTCTTAGGAAAATTTCATGTATTAGAAGCCATAATTGCAACTATAGCTGTTTTGAGCCAGACTGCCCTGAGTCCAAATTCTTAGTGTGCCATTTATACCTGCATGCCCTTGGACAACTATCTAACTTCTTAAAGAACCTCATCCAAATATGAAGATAATATTGATATAGACTGCAGGTAGTTGTGAAGATTACCAGAATGATCTATGTGCAATGTCCAGAAAAGAGAATGAAATGTTGTATCTTTAATGTCCTTTTCTATTTAGGATTTGAAAGACAGTCTTCTGGGCTAGGAGTAAGATGTTTGCTGCTCTGTGGCTTTCTATGTAGTTTTGTATAACTCAATCTCCCAGCTTTCTCATCTGCAGAACAAATGATTTATTTACTCTCTTGTGTGGCTAAACTGATTTTAATCTTCTGATTTTTCAATGAGAAAAGGCATATAGTTGAAACATAAGTCTACCCTACCTTATCTGAAATCCCTAGGGTCTGTTGCATTTGGGAATTTAGAAATGTTTGACTTTTAGAGGCATCTGGCTGGTTCAGTTGATACAGCATGTGACTTGATCTCAGGGTCCTGATTTCGAGCCCCACACTGGGCATAGAGATTACTTGAAAAGAAAAAAAAAGAAATGTTTGAATTGTTTGAATTTTAGAAACCTTACACAGTGTATATACCAGGTGTTATATAATAGACTCCATCAGGATCTGGGGCAAAAGCCTATAATCAAATGTATTAGTATTTCTGCAATGAAATATATGAATAGTCATATTTTCTAGGATACATTAAAAAAACCTATAAGTAGCCTCATATTAGTTTATGTTGGGTTTTGCAACCAAGTAAGTTTTCATGCCAAAGTTACACAAAACTTTTGGTTTTTAAGAGGTTTTAGATTTTGGAGTTACAAATACGTGTTTGGGGACCTCTGAATACATCCTTGACTCTCAATGTCTAGCTTTGTGAAATCTAGTAACTTTACCTGTCTGACCCTGTTTCTATATGCTTAAGATCAAAGTCTGAAGATGTCCTCTAGGGTTCTTTCTAAGAGTGACAGCTTATTCATTTTAAATAAAAGAAACAATGGATACTGTTAGTTTTCACTGTAATATAACCTAACTCATTCATTCAATGAATAAATATTTACTGGGAAATTTACTATATGCCAGCGCTTTTCTACATCTTATGAATTGTGTGGTAAACAATTTTGTTCTCACTGAATTTATCTTCTGGGCAGAATGGAGACTGACAAATAACAACAACAGATAAGTGAACAAGAACATTTCTAATACTGATTAATGCTATAATGAAATAAAAGAGAATGGCATTATAGAGAGTGACTGATGGGACAGTTTATTTCCATTTCAGTCATTAGGCAAAACTTCTCTGCGGAGGTGACATTTGAGCTGGGATTTTAAACATAAGAAGTGGTTGGTAAAAAATCTATGAAAATCTATAGGCAGAGCATTCCAGGAAGAAAAGATGGCAGATACAAAAGGCCAAAGGCAAGAAATAGGCCTATGGAACTGAAATACAGGAATCTAAGGGGAAAGTGACAGAAGATGAAGTGAAGGTGAAAGGGAGGGACAATTATTATATTGGGTTTTGCAGGAAGGAATGAATGAAACCAATCTTTGTCTTAGAATGCTCGTATAAAACCTTTTGGTTTCTAGAGGTATCCTGAAGGAGAAAAACTTCTACTCTGTCTCAAGGAAATGTTAAAAGAAAAACAAAATGCTATGATACCAAAAAAAAAAAAGGCAAAAAACAAAAACAAAACCTCCAGTGAAAAATCAAATCAAGAGTAATAATAAATAAAATTAATTCAATTAGTCATTTATTGATTGGAGTGCTAGCATGTTGCTTCTAATGGTTTCTATAACCTTTATACAAAAGTAAGCCATAAATATTTTTTAAGATTTATTTATTTATTTTAGAGAGAGAGTGGGGCGGATGGGGCAGAGGAAGAGGGAGAATCTTTTTTTTAAATTTTTTATTGTTATGTTAATCATCATACATTACATCATTAGTTTTTGATGTAGTGTTCCATGATCCATTGTTTGTGCATAACACCCAGTGCTTCACGCAGAATGTGCCAAGAGGGAGAATCTTAAGCAGACTCTGTGCTGAGAGCCCCAACACAGAGCTTGATGTCATGACCCTGAGATCATGACATGAGCCGAAACCAAGAGTCAGATGCTTAACTAAGTGCACCACCCAGGCACCCCAAGCCATAAATATTCCTATCAGCAACAGTATTAGAATAATTTTCTGGTAGTACATCTTCATGTGCAGGATTCAGACAAATAAGAGGAAAAGTGAGAAGCTACATAAACTGGAAAGATTTAGATTTTAAACATCAGAAGACATCACTCAGATTTAATGTAGAAAACTTTTCTTCTGCTCTTAACAACACAGAGCTATTACCTCTTTTTAAAAAACATTTTATTGTCTCTTACTAGTATTTATTGGGTGTACATCAATTCTAATAACACAAATACTAACAAACTCCATTTTAAAAGTAAAACACATTTTTAATTTTTTTCCAAAAGTTTGCACAAGCTTTAATCTTTCATCATTTTTTTGGAGTTCAATGATTAATTAGTTGTGTATCATCACAACACATGTCCTCCTTAATGCCCATCACTGGGATACCCCATCCCCCAAGCCCCTACCCTCTGAAACCCTCAGTTTGTTTCACAGAGCCCATAGTCTTTCATGGTTTGACTCACTCTGATTTCCCCACGTTCAGTTTTCCTTTCCTTCCCCTATTGACCTTTGTGCTATTCCTTATGTTCCACATATGAGTGAAACCATATGATAACTGTCTTTCTCTGCTTGACTTATTTCACTTAGCATAATCCCCTCCAGTTCCATCCATGCTGACGCAAATGGTGGGTATTCATCTTTTCTGATGGCTGAGTAGTATTCCACTGTATATATGAACCACATCTTCTTCATCCATTCATCTGTTGAAGAGCATCTCGGCTCCTTCCACAGTTTGGCTATTGTGGACATTGCTGCTATGAACATTGGGGTGTATGTGCCCTTTCTTTTCACTACATCTGTATCTTTGGGGTAAATACCTAGTAGTACAATTGCTGAGTTGTAGGGTAGCTCTATTTTTAACTTTTTGAGGAACCTCCATACTATTTTCCAAAGTGGCTGTACCAGCTTGCATTCCCACCAACAGTGTAAGAGGGTCCACATCCTTTCCAAAATTTGTTGTTTCCTGCCTTGTTAATTTTTGACATTCTAACTGATGTAAGGTGGTATCTCAATGTGGTTTTGATTTGAATTTCCCTGACGGTTAATGATTAAAACATATTTTTAAATTGAGATGGTAGTTATCACTACTAAGTTTCATAAATGCAATAGCGTTCACACAGCTTAAAGAGAAAGTGACATATCAGAACCTAATGCTGGGGAGCCTGGGTGGCTCAGTGGGTTGTACGCCTGACTCTTGATTTCCATTCAGGTCATGTTCTAGGGGTCATGAGATCCAGCCCCGTGATGGGCTCCATGTTTAGTGGGGAGTCTCCTTGAGATTCTCTCCTTAACCCTCTGCCCCTCCCTCTCTGCGTTCTCTCCCTCCCTCCTTCTCTCTATAATAAAGAAATAAATCTTAAAAAAAATCTTAAAAAAAAAAGAAAAAGAAAAAAGAACCTATTGCTTACAAGACACATATCTAAACCTATTGCTACCCTGGGGTGATATAGCTAACAAGTGACCAAACCAGGAAATTTAAGTCCCTCTCTGCTCTGTCATAGTTCCTGAAGGGATCCCCTACATAAAGGTGGGCTTCCTAAGAATGTTGTTTCTTGAATGAATTCAACTCAAGGATTCTGACCATGAACTTAACATTGTTCTCAGCAATGCAGGCTGTAAGACGTACAAGCTAGAGCACCTTAAGTCAAAATATTTAATCTTTGAGGCAAAAGGTCTAAAACACGAAACAAAGATCAGTGCAATTTGAAATATATTTGAAAGCTTAGAAATGTGATTGTTAGTAAAATAAAAATTTCTACTTCACTTTCTATGCTATAATAGAAATATTAATCTTATTATAATAGAAATTATACTATTAATTATCTTATCAGATTATTAATAAGATTAGCATATGCCTTTGCTTAATACAAGAAAAAGTGTATTTCTTTCTTACAGACATGGTAAAAACACTTTCTAATCTGTACCCGATAGGATAAAGATACCATGATGATATATTTAAGTTCTAGTAATAAAAGGATGTGTCAGCATCCTTACCACCTAATGACCATAAATAGCACAGCTTGTTCAGTCTCCTGAAAGATATTCTCAGAGTTCAAATGCAATTCCATTAAGCACAAGTCCTAACATGATTTATATATCATTAGGAGATATACATGTCCTTGGGTTGTCCTCTCTGTAAAACATCCTAATGGGCTAGTAAGGCAGCTCCACACTGCACCTTTTAAACCTTTTCTTCTATCATTATATCTTTCTCTCTCCCACCTGCATTGTCTAAAGGGAGACTAATTTCAGTTATAAATGCATTGAGTTCTCAGAAGATCCAACACTGACTCAAGTGGATTTTTCCAAAATTCATCCTAGAACTTGACTCAGAGACCTATTTTGAGAGGTAATTCACTTATGGGATTTCTTAAAGTCTAAACTTTTACAAGATAGTTTAAAGTCACATTGAAAGAAAGCAAAACAAAAAAGATGCTAATTTTTTCGCAAGGCAAAAAAAATAATCTATTCACCTTTTAACATGCATTGAAACTAAGACACATTTTCTCAACCAATTTGCCTTACAAAGAAGTTTCAGAACTAGAAAAAGATTCCATTGATTCTCTACATAGGTAGTACTGGCATTTTAGTCAAGAAAATGTTTTATTATGTGAGTTGATTCCCACACATTTAAAAGATACTTATTTTCCCTGGCATTTTATCTACTAATTTCCAAGAGTGTCCCCAGTCATAACAAAACAACACTCCACCCCATATATACACATTTCAAATCAACCACACAGGGTTGTAAAGACCCACGTCAAGAAACACTACAACTATTAAATTCTGCAATAAAGAAATAGAGACTTGGAAACATTCAGTGTGTTAAAGGATACAGAGCTAATAAATGCCAAAATTGTGACTCTCCATTTAGTGTTCTATTTTTCTCCATAAAGAGCTATTTCATAAAATGATCAAATATATAGAGTTAAATGACATCTCCAGATGTAATCTATCTAAGTCTTTGACTCTACATAGAGACATAACTGGAATAAAAAACATAATCTTCCCAAATTGACATAAACATTTGATTTTCCCTAGCATCCTATTTAACATTCTGTCAAGAATGAGTTGAAAAGAGTGAAAAAGCAAGTATATGTAGGTAAGAATACTTTCTTGACTTCAGCTGTGTGATTTTAAATTAGACTACTTACATAATCTTTCCAGGCCTCAATTTCTACATATGTAAAATAACATTTTTGAATTATATTATTCTTAAATATGTACTCCACAAGAAATGTTTGCCTTTATATTTTTTAAATAAAAAGATCTCATTTACTGTAGTTCAAGTCTATTTTATACTATGTAAAGATAAGAAAATCCCATATTCTTACAAGACTTCTCCATTTGTACAAATTTTTCTACTACAGACATGGAGAAGAGTTTTATGGTTAATTCAATAACTGAAAACGAAATACTACATCATGTATTCTCAATGGTTCAATGTATTCCTTCATCAAACATGCACTATTATGAGTATCCTTTACTATTCTAGCTTGTAGGGACACTTACATGAATTAGATATTTGCCCTGATATCAAGGAAAGCACTACCTGACCAAGAAGTTAGATATGTTAAACAGTTCATTATAATGCAATGCTACTGGTATTATAATTATAAATATAATTGTTTTACTAAGCAATGAATTGCACTTACTGCTAAAGTGGTAATAAATATAATGAAATATTTATTTGCTGATTAAACAGATAGATATGTCATTATGGATATGAAATATTGCAAAACTATAGAAAGAAAAATATTCTGGTTAATAGATAATTTATGTTGATAAAATATCAAATGAGGGGCACCTGATGGTTCAGTGGGTTAAGTGTCTGCCTTTAGCTCAGGTCATGATCCCAGAGTCCTGGGACTGAGTCCGGCATCGGGCTCCCTTCAAGCAAACTCCCTGAGAGTTTGCTTCTCCTTTCCCTCTGGCCCTCCCCTCTGATGATTCTTTCTCCCTTTCTCTCACTCGTCTCTCTCTCACTCTCAAATAAATAAAATCTTTTAAAAAATATCAAATGAGTATTTCCCCCAAACTCTTCCTTTCTAAGGTGAGGATAATAATAATAATAGGTTTTAGAGTCAGAAAAGAGTTGGGTTGAATTCTACCTCTGCACTTAGACGTCAGGTGGCCTTAAACAAATTTCATCATTTGTGAAGTGAAAACAATAGTTTTAAGAAATAAATAAGGTCATTCATATAAAGTGACAAGTTCATAAAAGGTCTTTTACAAATATTAAGTATATTTCCTTTCTCAGTGTGGAAAAATTTAATCTTTCACCAGTCTTTAGAGATAGTATTTTTATGAAAAATCATATTTTCCAAAAAAAAGTTTGAAGAGGAACATTTCCTGTTCTTCTTATAGAACTTTTCCATCCCCTATTAAGAAGTGGATTCTATGTCCCTCCTTTTGAACCTGGGAAGCCCTTTATGACTTGCCTCAATTAGCAGAGTATGACAGAACTTATGCTATATTCCTTCCAAGGCTTAGTCTTTGTTCGTGTCCTCCTGCTTGCACACTTGTGTACACTTTCTCTCTCTCTCTCTATCAATCTCTCTCAATAGATGATAGATAGATGATAGATAGATAGATAGATATACACCTTTAGGGCTCTGACAGACAACTGGTAAGAATTTTAGCAGCCATGGTAGAACAATTATATTGAGAGACCACATAATGTTAGAAAAAGCAAAAAATTTAATGTCAGAATTTGACTTAATTTATATACCCAAAACTGGCTTTTTCTCAAAAGAAAGGACTTTAGTATCAAGAAACCTACTTGGGGAACCTGGGTGGCTCAGTCAGTTAAGCGTCTGCCTTCAGCTCAGGTCATGATCCCAGGGTCCTGGGATTGAGTCCTGCACTGGGCTCCCTGCTCAGCGGGGAGCCTGCTTCTCCCTCTCCCTCTTCCCCTCCCACCCTCCCCACTCCCCTTGCTCTCTCTGCTCTCTCACTCTCAAATAAATAAATAAAAAATCTTAAAAAAAAAGAAACCTACCTACTTATAAAACAAACAAACAAGAACATCAACAATAACAAATTAGGACAAGTGATACAAATTACATAAGCTTAGGAGTTAGACTTGAGTTTAAATTATGGCTTCACGCAGTGCTATCTGTTTTACCTTGGGCAACCTGCTTAATTTTTCTCAGTCTTAATTTCCATATATGTAAAAGCTCTGAAATAATACCTATACTCCAGTGGGTTGTTCTAAAGAGTATGGGTTGTTCTAAAGAGTGAGATAAGGTACATAAAATTCTTAGCATAGACTATTTGGAGCTCAATGTTTTAATTCCTTTCAAGTCTTCTTTGTGCATGCAGAGCTTTTAATTCAACAAAGAGTAGGTATTACTTAAAAATGACTCACTTCCATCAGAAATTACTCTACTGCAAAATTCACCAGTTAGACCATTTAGTCCCTTTGTTGGGGGGAGGTTTTTGATTACTGATTCATTCTCTTTACTAGTTATTGGTTTGTTCAGATTTTCAGATTTTGTAAGTTGTATGTTTCTAGGAATGTATTTCCTAGAAACCATTTCCTCTAGGTCATCTAATTTGTTGGTATATAACTGTTCATAGTCATCTCATGATTCTTAGCATTTCTGTGGAATCAGTTTCCATGTCTTCTCTTTTACTTCTGATTTTGTTTATTTGATTCTTCTCTCTTTCTACCAAACATTTAAAGAAGAATTAATACCAATCCTCAAACTCCTCCAAAACTTGAAGAGCATGAAACACTCTCAAACTCATATTACAAGACCAGCATTATTATTCCGATATCAGTCAGATAAAGACACTACAAGAAAAAAAAAAAACTATAGGTCAATATCCCAGGTGAGTATGGATACAAAAATTCTCAAGAAAATACTAGCACATAGAATTGAATAACACACTAAAAGGATCGTACATCAGGATCAAATGAGATCTATCTCTGGTGTGCAAGGATGTTTCAGCACATACAGATCAATGAGATATACCACATTAATAGAATAAAAGATAAAAATCCTCTAATCATCTCAACAGACACAGAAAAAGCATTTGGCAAAATTCGACATCCTATCTTGATAAAAATGTTCAACGAATTGGGTATAGAAAGAATATAACTCAACATAATAAAGTCAGTATATGACAAGCCCACAGCTAACATCAGAGTGAATGGGAAAATGTTGAAAGCATTCACAATAACATCAAATATAATAAAATATTAGGATAAATATTAGGAATAAATTTAATCAAGGAAGTACTATTAGATCTATACACTGAAAATTATAAAACTTTGAATAATGTAAACTTTGAAGAAATAAATACAAAGCAGAAGTAAATGGAAAGATATCCCATGTTCATGGATCAGAAGAATTAATATCATTAAAGTGGCCATGTAATCCAAAGCTATCCACAGATTCAGTGCAAAGTCTATCAAAACTCCAATGGCATTTTTCACAGAAAGAAAAAAACAATCCTAATATTTGTATGGAACCATAAAAAATATCTGTGAATAGCCAAAGTAAGAACAAAGCTAGAGTCATCATACTTCCTGATTTCAAACTATACTACAAAGTTATAGTGATCAAACAGTATGGTACTGGCATAAAAATAGACACATAGAGGGGCGCCTGGGCGGCTCAGTCAGTTAAGCATCTGCCTTCTGCTCAGGTCATGATCCCAAGGTCCTGGGATCCAGCCCCAAGTTGGGCTCCTGGCTCAGGAGGGAGTCTGCTTGTCCCTCTCCTTCTTCCCCTCCCCCACATTTGTGCTGTTTCTCTCTCAATGGTTCTCTCTCTCAAATAAATAAATAAAATATTTTAAAAAATAGACACATAGACCAATGGAACAGAAATCAAGAGCCCAGAAATAAACCCTTGCAAAAATGGCTGACTACTATTTGACAAGGGAGTCAAGAGTATTCAGTGGTGAAATGGAGTCTCTTCAATAAATAATGTTGTTAGAAAAACTCGATAACTACATGCAGAAGAATGAAATTGGACCCCAATATTACACCACCCACAAAAATTAACTTGGAATGTATTAAATCTATAAACTTAAAACCCAAAGCCACAAAACTTCTAGAAGAAAACAGGGGAAGGGGGCAGAGCAAGATGGCGGAGGAGTAGGACACCTGGATTTCGTCTGGTCTCAGGAATTCAGCTGAATAGGGATCAAACCATTCTGAACACCTATGAACTCAACAGGAGATCGAAGAGGACAGTAGCAACAACTCTCTGAACAGAGAAGTGACCACTTACTGGAAGGTAGGACGTGCAGAGAAATGATTCCGAGGTGATATTTGGGAGAATAGACGGCGGGGGAGGGGGCCTCCGTTGGACACTTCTGGCAAGTGATAGAGCCGCGGAGCACAAAATCAAAACTTTTAGAAGTCGGCTCTGCTGAGGGACGTCGCTACAGTGGCTAAGCGGGGGGTGGAAACCTCGCGGGACAGTGTGGTCTCAGGACCCTCAGGGTCACAGAAAAACGGGGGGTGCCTGAGTGCAGCAGAGCTCCCAGGTACTGGAGCCGGGAAGCCGGCTGCAGAGACGGAGCTGAGGCGCGGGCTCTCAGCTCAGGGTTGCCATAAATTGTGATCCGCGGCCCAGTCGAGCCACTGCTCTGCCAGCAGGGACCCAACAAGCGGCAGAGCCAGGGAAACTCCCCTTCTTCCCCGGGGAGGAGTGGCGCGGGAGCGCACCGCAGGGATCTGCTGGTTTGGAGACTCCACACAGGGTCGGGTGCCAGAGATAAAAACGCTCGGTCACAGACCGAGTGAGCACGGAGTGCAGCTAGAGACCGGGGAGACGGAAGTGATTGCTTTTCTCTCGGGGTGCACTGAGGAGCAGGGCCCCGAGTTTTCAGCTCCGGGTGGAGATTGGGAGGCCACCATTTTCACCCTGGTCCTCCAAAGCTGTACCGAGAGCTTGCAGGGAAAAAAAAGGTCCTGAGAGCAAACCCGAGCAGCTGGCTTAGCCCGGACCGACAAGGGCAGGGCAATTCGGCCACCGGCAAAGACATCTGGAAACCACGGACACAGGCCCCTCCCCCAGAAGATCAGCAGGAACAGCCAGCAAGCCAAGACCAAGTTTACCAATCAAGGAGAATGGAAGAACTCCAGCACTAGGGGAATACTGCACATAGAATTCATGGCTTTTTTTTACCATGATTCATTAGTTTTCCAAAGTTAATTTTTTTAACTTTTTTTTAAATTTTTCTTTTTCCCTTTTTCAACCAACATCTTATCAATCCCTTTTTAAAAAAAACATTTTTTATTTTTCATTTTTAGAGTCATATTTTATCCCTTCATAGTAGTTACCCTTATTTTTGGCATAAATATATATATATATATAAGTTATTCTCTCTTTAAAATTTTGAGATACAGTTTCTTCTACAGATCAAAATATACCCTAAATCACTAGTGTATGGCTTTGTTCTAGTCTCCTGCCTGATCACATTCTCTCCCTTTTTTTTTCTTTTCTTTTTATTTTTTTTTAAATCTTCCTCTTTCTTTTTTCAAACAACTTCTTATCAATTCCTTTTATAAAATCTTTTATAATTTTCATCTTTACAGTCATCTTCCATCCCTTCATTGTATAAACCCTTATTTTGTACATATATAAGTCTTTCTTCCTTTAAAATTTTAGGAGGCACTTTTTACTAACAGACCAAAATATGCCCAAAATCTAGTGTGTGGCACTGATCTATGCACTAGCCTGATATTTGATCATATTCTGGTTTTTTTGTTTTGTTCTGTTTTTGTTTTTATCTTTTTCTTTTTGTGTTTTTTTCTCTTTCTTTTTTCTTTCTTTCCCTTTCTTTTCCCCTGGTTTCAGGTCTTTTCTGATTTGTACAGAGTATATTTCCTGGGAACGTTGTTAACCTGTTAGCATTTTGTTCTTTCATTCATCTATTCTCCTCTGGACAAAATGACAAGACCAAAAAAATCACCTCAGCAAAAAGAACAAGAGGTAGTACCGTCTGCCAGGGACCTACTCAATACGGACATTAGTATGATATCAGACCTAGAGTTCAGAATCATGACTTTAAAGATACTAGCTGGGCTTGAAAAAAGCGTGGAAGTTATTAGAGAAACGCTTTCTGGAGAAATAAAAGAACTAAAATCTAACCAAGTCGAAATCAAAAAGGCTATTAATGAGGTGCAATCAAAAATGGGGGCACTAACTGCTAGAATAAATGAGGCAGAAGAGAGAATCAGCGATATAGAAGACCAAATGATGGAAAATAAAGAGGCTGAGAAAAAGAGAGAGAAACAACAAAAGGATCACAAGGGCGGAATTTGAGAGATAAGCGATATGATAAGATGAAACAATATTAGAATAATTGGGATCCCAGAAGAAGAAAGAGAGAGAGGGACAGAAGTTATATGCAGCAAATAATAGCAGAGAACTTCCCTAATGTGAGGAAGGAAACAGGCATCAAAATCCAGGAGGCAGAGAGAACCCTCTCAAAATCAATAAAAATAGCTCAACACCCTGACATCTAATAGTAAAACTTAAGAGTCACAGAGACAAAGAGAAAATCCTGAAAGCAGCTCAGGAGAAGAGATATGTAACCTACAATGGTAAAAATATTAGATTGGAAACAGACCTATCCACAGAGACCTGGCAGGCCAGAAAGGACTGGCATGATATCTTCAGAGCACTAAACAAAAAAATATGCAGCCAAGAATACTATATGGAGCTAGGCTGTCATTAAAAATAGAAGGAGAGATAAAAAGCTTCCAGGACAAACAAAAACTAAAGGAATTTGCAAACACGAAACCAGCCCTACAAGAAATATTGAAAGGGGTCCTCTAAGCAAAGAGAGAGCCTAAAAGCAGCATAGATCAGAAAGGAACACAGAAAATATACAGTAACAGTCACCTTACAGGCAATACAATGGCACTAAATTCATATCTTTCAAAAGTTACCCTGAATGTAAATGGGCTAGATGCCCCAATCAAAAGACACAGGCTATCAGATTGGATTAAAAAACAAGACCCATCAATATGCCGTCTGCAAGAGACCCATTTTAGACCGAAAGACACCCCCACATTGAAAGTGAGGGAGTGGAAAATCATTTAGCATGCTAATAAACACCAAAAGAAAGCTGGGGGGGCAGTCCTTATATCAGACAAATTAGATTTTAAACCAAAGACTGTAATAAGAGATGAAGAAGGACACTATATCCTAATTAAAGGGTCTATCCAACAAGAAGATCTAACAATTGTAACTATCTATGCCCCTAACATGGGAGTAGCCAATTATATAAGGCATTTAATAACAAAAGCAAAGAAACACATTGACAACAATACAGTAACAGTGGGGGACTTTAACACCCCGTGACTGAAATGGACAGATCATCTAAGCAAAAGATTAACAAGGAAATAAAGACTTAAAATGACACCCTGGACCAAATGGACTTCACAGACATATTCAGAACATTTCATCCCAAAGCAACGGAATACACATTCTTCTCTAGTGCAGATGGAACATTCTCCAGAATAGATCACATCCTAGGTCACAAATCAGGTCTCAACCGGTACCAAAAGATTGGGATTATTCCCTGCATATTTTAAGACCACAGTGCTTTGAAACTGAACTCAATCACAAGACGAAAGTCAGAAAGAACTCAAATACAGGGAGGCTAAAGAGCATCCTACTAAAGAATGACTGGGTCAACCAGGAAATTAAAGAAGAATTAAAAAATTCATGGAAACCAACGAAAATGAAAATACAACTGTTCAAAATCTTTGGGATACAGCAAAGGCAGTCCTGAGAGGAAAGTATATAGCAATACAAGCCTTTCTCAAGAAACAAGAAAGGTCTCAAACATATAACCTAACCCTACACCTAAAAGAGGTGGAGAAAGAACAGCAAAAAAAGCCTAAACCCACCAGGAGAAGAGAAATAATAAAGATCAGAGCAGAAACCAATGAAACAGAAACCAAAAGAACAGTAGAACAGATCAACGAAACTAGGAGCTGGTTCTTTGAAAGAATTAACAAGCTTGATAAACCCCTGGCCAGACTGATCAAAAAGAAAAGAGAAATGACCCAAATCCACAAAATCATGAATAAAGAGGAGAGATCACAACCAACACCAAAGAAATACAAACAATTATAAGAACATATTATGAGCAACTCTATGCCAGCAAATTAGACAACCTGGAAGATATGGATGCATTCCTAGAGCTGTATCAACTACTAAAAGTGAACCAGGAAGAAATAGAAAACCTGAACAGACCTATAACCACTAAGGAAATTGAAGCAGTCATCAAAAATCTCCCAACAAACAAGAGCCCAGGGCCAGATGGCTTCCCAGGGGAATTCTATCAGACATTTAAAGAAGAATTAATACCTATTCTCCTGAAAATGTTCCAAAAAATAGAAATGGAAGGAAAAATTCCAAAATCACTTTATGAGGCCAGCATTACCTTGATCCCAAAACCAGACAAAGACCCCACCAAAAAGGAGAATGACAGACCAATATCCTTGATGAACATGGATGCAAAAATTCTCACCAAAATACTAGCCAATAGGATCCAACAGTACATTAAAAGGATTATTCACCATGACCAAGTGGGATTTATCCCTGGGCTGCAAGGTTGGTTCTACATCCGCAAATCATTCAACAGGATACAATACATTAACAAAAGAAAGAACAAGAATCATATGATCCTCTCAATAGATGCAGAAAAAGCATTTGACAAAGTACAGCATCCTTTCTTGATTAAAATTCTTCAGAGGATAGGGATATAGGGTACATACCTCAATATCATAAAAGCCATCTATGAAAAAGCTACAGCCAATATCATTCTCAACGGGGAATCTCCTAAGATCAGGAACGCGGCAGGGATGTCCACTATCACCACTACTCTTCAACATAGTATTAGAAGTCCTAGCCACAGCAATCAGACAACAAAAAGAAATCAAAGGCATCCAAATCGGCAAAGAGGAAGTCAAACTCTCACTCTTTGCAGATGATATGATACTGTATGTGGAAAACCCAAAAGACTCCACCCCAAAACTGCTAGAACTCATACAGGAATTTGGTAAAGTAGCAGGATATAAAATCAATGCACAGAAATCAGTGGCATTCCTATACACCAACAACAAGTCAGAAGAGAGACAAATCAAGGAGTCGAATCCATTTACAATAGCACCCAAAACCATAAGATACCTAGGAATACATTTAACCAAAGAGGCAAAGGATCTGTACTCAGAAAACTATAAAATACTCATGAAAGAAATTGAGGAAGACACAAAGAAATGGAAAAACGTTCCATGCTCATGGATTGGAAGAACATTGTGAAGATGTCAATGCTACCTAGAGCAATCTACACATTCAATGCAATCCTCATCAAAATACCATCCACTTTTTTCAAAGAAATGGAACAAATAATCCTCAAATTTGTATAGAACCAGAAGAGACCCCGAATAGCCAGAGGAATATTGAAAAAGAAATCAAAGTTGGCGGCATCCCAATTCTGGACTTCAAGCTCTATTACAAAGCTGTCATCATCAAGACAGTATGGTACTGGTACAAAAACAGACACATAGGTCAATGGAACAGAATAGAGAGCCCAGAAATGGACCCTCAACTCTATGGTCAACTCATCTTGGACAAAGCAGGAAAGATTGTCCAGTGGAAAAAAGACAGTCTCTTCAACAAATGGTGTTGGGAAAATTGGACAGCCACATGTAGAAGAATGTAACTGGACCATTTCCTTACACCACACACAAAAATAGACTCCAAATGGTTGAAAGACCTAAACATGAGGCAGGAGTCCATCAAAATCCTAAAGGAGAACACAGGTAGCAACCTCTTCGACCTCAGCCGCAGCAACTTCTTCCTAGAAACATCACCAAAGTCAAGGAAGCAAGGGCAAAAATGAACTATTGGGATTTCATTAAGATAAAAAGCTTTTGCACAGGAAAAGAAATAGTACACAAAACCAAAAGACAACCGACAGAATGGGAGAAAATATTTGCAAATGACATATCAGATAAAGGGCTAGTATCCAAAATCTATAAAGAACTTATCAAACTCAACACCCAAAGAACAAATAATCCAATCAGGAGATGGGCAGAAGACATGAGCAGACATTTTTCCAAGGAAGACATCCAAATGGCCTACAGACACATGAAAAAGTGCTCAACATCGCTTGGCATCAGGGAAATCCAAATCAAAACCTCAATGAGATACCACCTCACACCAGTCAGAATGGCTAAAATTAACAAGTCAGGAAAGGACAGATGTTGGCGGGGACGCGGAGAAAGGGGAACCCTCCTACACTGTTGGTGGGAATGCAAGCTGGTGCAACCACTCTGGAAAACAGTATGGAGGTTCCTCAAACAGTTGAAAATAGAGCTATCATACGATCCAGCAATTGCACTACTAGGTATTTATCCCAAAGATACAAATGAAGGGATCCGAAGAGGTACGTGCACCCCAATGTTTATAGCAGCAATGTCCACAATAGCCAAGCTGTGGAAAGAGCCACGATGTCCATCGACAGATGAATGGATAAAGAAGAAGTGGTATATATACACAGTGGAATATTATGCAGCCATCAAAAGGAATGAGATCTTGCCATTTGCAACGACGTGGATGGAACTGGAGGGTGTTATGCTGAGTGAAATAAGTCAATCAGAGAAAGAGTTGTATCAGATGACCTCACTGAAACGAGGAATTCTTAATCTCAGGAAACAAACTGAGTGTTGCTGGAGTGGTGGGGGGTGGCAGGGATGGGGTGTCTGGGTGATAGACATTGGGGAGGGTATGTGCTCTGGTGAGTGCTGTGAATTGTGCAAGACTGTTGAATCACAGATATTTACTTCTGAAACAAATAATGCATCATATGTTAAGAAAAAGAAAAAGAAGAAGATAGCAGGAGGGGAAGAATGAAGGGGAGAACGTTGGAGGGGGAGACAAACAATGAGAGATGATGGACTCTGAAAAACAAACTGAGGGTTCTAGAGGGGAGGGAGTGGGGGAATGGGTTAGCCTGGTGAAGGGTATTAAAGAGGGCACATTGTGCATCGAGCACTGGATGTTATGGACAAACAATGAATCATGGAACACTACAACAAAAACTAATGATGTAATGTATGGTGATTAACATAACAATAAAAAAATTTAAAAATAATAATAATAAAAAAAGAAAACAGGGAAAAATTTCCTTGACATTTGTCTTGGCATTTATTTTTTGACATGTCATAAAAAGCGCAAGTAACAGAAGCAAAATTTAATAAGTGGAACTACATCAAACTAAAAAGTTTCTGCACAGCAAAAATAATCAACAAAATGAAAATGTAACCTATGGGATGGAAAAAAATGATTTACAAGTCACATATCTGATAAGGGGTTAATACCCAAAATATATAAAGAACTCATACAATTCCATTGCAAATAATTACATATTTGCAAATATATAGCAAATGCATAATGAGATATCACCTCACACATATTACAAGGGCTATTATCAAGAAGATAATAAGTAACAAGTGTTGGCAAGGATGTAGAGAAAAGGGAATTCTTGTGTACTAACCGTGGGAATATAAGTTGGTACAACCACTATCAAAAACATTATGAAAGTTCCTCCAATAATTAAAAATGTAACTATCATATGATCCAGCACTCCCACTTTGGGGTATATATCCAAAGAAAATTAATATAGGATATTGAAGAGATGTCTGCACTCTCACATTAATTGCAACATTATTTACAGTATTAAAGATATGGAAATAACCTAATTGCCTGTCAATGGATGAATAGATAGAAGATGTGCTGTATGTATACAATATAGTAATATTCAGCCACGAGAAAGAAGGAAATCCTGTCATTTGTAATACCATGGATGGACCATTACGGCATTATGCTAAGTGAAATAAATAAGATAAAGACAAATACTGCATGAAATCACTTATATATAGAAACAAAGAAAGCCAAACTCATAGAAACAGATGGTAGAATGGTAGTTACCAGGACCTGGGAGGGTGGAGGAAATAGGGAGATGTTGGTCAAAGAGTAGAAATTTTCAGTTATAAGATAAATATATTTTAAATAAATAAATAAGAGGATCTTATAAATAAATAAGAGGATCTGATGTACAGCATAAGTGATTATAGTTAACAATGTTAGCCAATGCTACACTGGTAATAATTTTACAAGGTATATGTATGAAATGAACCTTAAACCTTAAACATACACAAGTTATATGTCAGTTATATCTGAATAAAGCTGAGGGGAAAAGTAAAAAAAAAAAAAAATCAGTGACCAGATATTCAAACATGAAGGAGAAGATAAACTAACAGAAAAATTTTTCTCCAAATTTCTAGCTCAACCCATGGGTAAGGGAGAGATTCCTACATAGACATTAGTAGTACAGTATTTATTTACGTCTTGCTTTGTTTGGTTATACAACTTAGATCTCCATAAGAGGAGGTTGGGTAAGCAAAAGGATTCATATTCAAAAGCCCCACCCCAACCACTAATCTCTGTCAGCAACATATACCTCTCTTGGTACACCCCAAACCTGTCCTGGTTCTGTAATCAGCACTCTCTTTCTCTGTGTCAAGGATAGTCTATGCTGCTGGGAAAAAAATCAAATGACTTCAACAATTGATCACTGCTCCAGATTTATGACCTCCAACCTCAGTAGGGCCCCCACCACTGACAAAATGATCCTGAGTCTTCTGCTTTAGCCCTTCTCTTATATTTTTCAGCAGACCAGTTTCACCCCATAAGTTGCAAGGGAACCTCCTACTTCCACACCCAAACACCTAACCACACATACAATTGTATTTAAAACCTTCCTTCTTGATTCAGAAGAATGTAATCTTTCTTCCATTTTAAAAGCAAGTAAAATTTTTATTTTTGGAAAATTTCCCTTTTGGAAAATTGATCATATTTAGGCTCCAGTCAAAATAACATTAGTCAAGGGCACTGGTAAAGCTTAAAGGAACCACAAATAAGACTAAAAATCATTGAAGTGAATATTTATCAAATTTACAAAAATAGTAAATACCCAAATGATGTGTACTTGACATTGCTCTTTAAACTAGCATATTGAAAGTGTCTCCCTTTGTGACATGGCCCATTTTGTCTTTGAAAATCCTTAATTGTTTACTGTGCACACATTCATTTCCTATTTTATAGGTTGATAAATTTTTTCTTCCAAAAATATTGATCTATTTGTAGTCATAAAATTCAACACAGAGTATGTTGATGTCCATTATCACTAGACCACCTAATGAAAACATTTCTTTCAATGAGAGGAGAGACTGATATTTAAAAGGAACAAACAAACAAAAAACTGCTTCTCCTGTGGCAAGTTGTTTTCAAAAACATCATCTTAAATAAACGACCGACTTTCATAAATTGGAGTATTAATTACTTCACCTGAAAGCATATATATAAGATGGTGCTTTGAATTTACAGAGTGATGAAATATCATGCTTGGAAAGGATGCAAAGAAAACAATTTATAGATTTAGGCAAAACTTAGATTTCCAGCTTCAATAAACTTTCCCAGATAAGTATATAAAGCTCACAACGCAGAGTCTGGCACTTAGAAAGTACTAAATCTCTGTACTAAATAACTATAGCTATATTTCTTCTATGTCAAGAATTTTCCCCCAATTCTGATCAAATGTTACACAGAATTTTGTACCATGAATTTGTGTCTTAATAACCTTAAATTTAATACTCTTTTAATATTTAATGGTAACCTACCTCATAGAAATAATAGTATGGGAAATATAAATTTCTTTGATTCTATGAAATGAACTAGAATTATAAATCGAGAGCAGCAATGAAACAATATGAGTGACTACAATGGAATAAACTTGAAGTTTTTAAAAGACTAGTTTTATTAAGATAAAGTAAATTTAGAAAGTAAAAAAGTGTTTAAAAAAAAAGAACTATAGATCAAGTAGTCATTGTCAGACCACCATGCTGTTCTTACTAAAATTAAGTCCGGAAAATAAATAAATAAATAAACAAACAAATAAATAAATAAATAAATAAGTAAATAATAAATAAATAAATAACTCTGGGAATTGTCATATGATAATTACATTGTCACTGATTTCTATTCTTTTTTTTTAACAAAGGAGAATTTATTCTAAGAATATGTTTAACATGAGAAAGACAACTAATTTAATTCACATTACCATATTATCTCAATGCAGGAAAAACATTTAATAATATCCAGTATTTGTTCATAGTAAGAAAATATGTAGCAAAAAAAAAAGAGAGAGAAAAGAAGATATTAATTGGGCAAAGTAGAGCTTTGCAAACTTTTTCTTGTTAAAGAGCCAGATAATAAATATTTTCAGCTTTGCAAGCCATATGATCTCTGTCACACTACTCAACTTTGCCATTGTAGTGCAAAGGCAGCTATAGACAATATGTACATTAATGGGCATGGTTGTGTTCCAAATAAAACTTTATTTACAAAAACAGTTGTCAGGCCAGGTTGGACCCATGAACCATAGATTGCCAACTGCTGAGTTAAAGGCTATCTATAAAACATATTGGTACAGATCACAGTTAATTGTAAAACCATTTCTTTTGATAGGAAAAATACAAAATTTCCCACTGTTACAACTGTGATTTACATTGCATTTGAGGTTCTGGCCAGTTGCTGTATGGCAAGAAAAAGAAATAAAAAGTAAAGGAATTGGAAAGGAAGAAATAAAACTGTCATTATTTACAAAACAAAACTGTGTATATATAAATCCAAAAGAACCTACTGATAACTTTTTTAATGAGAAGAATTTAGCATCGTTCCTACATTCAAAAATCAATAAAAATGTGTTCATATATGAAATAAAATTTAAAGTAATATCATGGGGCACCTGAGTGGCTCAGTCAGTTGGGCGTCTACGTTTGGCTCAGGTCATGATCCCAGAGTCCTGGGATCAAGCCCCATGTAGGGCTCCCTGCTCACAGGGAACCTGTTTCCCCCTCTCCTCCCTGCTTTGTTCTCTCTTGCTATCTCTCTGTCTCATAAATAAGTAAATAAGTAAATAAATAAATATCATTACAATAGTATCAAAAATATAAAGTATCAAGAATATATTTATGAAAATAAGTATGACTTCTACAGAGAAATTTATTATTTTATTTTTTCTAATTCAAGTATAATTAACATACAGTGTTATGTTAGTTTCAGGTATGCAATATAATGACTCAACAATTTTATACATTTCTCAGTTCTCATCAGGATCGGTATACTCTTAATCTTCTTCATCTGTTTCACACATTCCCCCCACCGAACTGCCCCCTGGCAACCATAAATTTTTTCTCTATATTTAAGAGTCTGTTTTGTTTTATTTTGGTTTATTTCTTTTTAAATTTTTTTCATTTCTTTTGTTTCTTAAATTGTACATATGAGTGAAATCATATGGTATTTGTCTTTCTCTGGCTGACTTATTTGATTTAATTACACCCTCTAGGTCCATCCATGTTCTTTCAAATGGCAAGATTTCATTCTTTTCTATTCCTGAATAATATTTCATTGTGTTACACACATACACATTGTCAAATGCTTTTTCAGCTTTTACTGAGATCCTCATATGGTTTTTATCCTTTCTCTTTTAATGTAATGTTCATGTTGATTAATTTGTGAATACTGAACCACTTTTGCATCCTTAGAATAAAAACCTCATTTGGTGAATAAATTTTTAATGTATTGTTGGATTCAGTTGGCTAATATTTTTTGATGATTTTTACATCTATATTCATCAGAGATATTGACCTGTAGTTTTCTTTTTTTGTTGTGTCTCTATCTGGTTATGCTATCAGGGTAACATTGGCCTTGTGAATGAATTTGGAAGCTTTCCTTCCTCTCTTATTTTGGGAATGGCTTTGAAAAGAATTGGTATTAACTGTTCTTTAAATATTTGGTAAAACTTACCTGTGAATCTATCTGTTCCTGTACTTTTGTCTGTCAGGAGATTTTTGATTACTGATTCAAGTTCATTGCTAGTACCTGGTCTGTTCAAATTTTATATTTCTTCCTGATTCAGTTTTGGGAGGGTATATGCTTCTAGGAATTTATCCATTTTTTCCTAGGTTGTTAAATTTGTTGGCATATAATTTTTCATAATGTTCTCTTATATTCCTTTGTATCTCTGTGGTACTGGTTATTTTTCCTCCTTCATTTCTGATTTTATTTATTTGAGTCCTCCCTACACTTTTTTCACTGAGTTTGGTGAAAGGTTTATAAATTTTGTTGATCTTTTCAAAAAACCAACCCCTGTGATTTCTATTCTATAATAGAAATCAGTGATTTCTATTCTTTTTTTAATTTTATTATATTTCTATTCTTAATAATAGAAATTCTAGTAGTTAGAAATATAAATCGGGTATGATTTTTTTTTCATTTTGCATCTATTTCATTGTAGTGTCACATGGTAAACATTACTTGGTACAGTTATCTATCAAAATGTGTATTGAACATTTACTGTGTTATATTTTTAACCTCAATCTCTTAAGAGTTCTTTACTCTTTTTTCAACTCCTGTTCTTCAGTCTCACAGAGATTAATATGCAGCACCTCAATCTCTTAGTTTTCTCTCAGTTTACAGGCATTTTTTGATCTTTTTCTTTATCCAGCTTGAAACTAAGGGCTGTTTATTTGAAATACTATCTCAGCAATATCTTCAATTCCTTTCAGTCAAATCCTTCACGTGTACCCACTCATTAAAACCCAAACCCCCAGATCAATACTACAGCTGTCTTTCCACGAAGGCACTGAAGTTCTGTGGGAAAGGAAGCCATACATTCATGCTAATAGTATATGCTCCAACCTAGTCATAGTTTCCACACTCAGTCGGGTCCTGTGCTTTATCAACTTCCTCTCTCCTTTCCCTCAAAAATTTTTTCTATATCATTACCATCCTCCTTCTTCGTTAATTTTCTCTAATTCCTCATTTTGACAAACTAGGTAGCCCTTTATCCCCATGAGAAAACTTGAGGCCGTTAGTCATGTCCTCCCATTACCATACCCAGATCTGGAAAGCTAACACAAAGCCCCAGCCATCCTCACCTTATGCCCTCCCCTATTCTCTTCAGTTCTCTGCCATCTATATCAGAAGTTGTCAAACTATGGCCCATTGGTCAAATCTGGCTTGCTGCCTGTTTGTGTAAATAAAATTTTATTGAAAATAGCCATGCCCATTTGTTTACATATTGTTATCGTCTATAGTTGCTTTTATGCTGCAATAGCAGAACTGAGTAGTGTCATCAGAGACCATCTGGCCTGCAAAACCTAAAATATTTATTATCTAGCACTTTGCTGAAAAAAAAATTGCTGCTCTCTGATCTATACTGTCAACATCTTAACCCTGCCAGAATTTTTTTATGTAGTCTAAAAATATGGTTATCTCTTTTCTAGTCTAAAAATGTTTGCTTGGAGGGATTTTTGGCTCAAACTCTACGGCTATAGACCAGTTTCCCTCTTCTCCTCATACAACTTGTTTAGGAAGTATACCACATTCTCTCTCTTTATTTTGCTTTTTATTTATTCCTTTTACCCTGTAATCTGACTTTTGTCCCTACTACCTTTATGAAATTACTCCCAAAAATTAATGAGGACCTTCTACCTGTCAAGTTTAAAGAAAAATTCTTAATTTTAACTAATTGACCCATTTTAGGCACTCTCATCTTAAAACTCTGTAATCCAATGTTATTAACAAAGAGTGCATATCAGGATCATCTCTAGAGGCTTCCACCCCTATGCTGGCCACCAGAATTGCTCTGTACTATTATATTTTGTTGCTTCTCAGATAAGGGAATAACAGTATTATTCTAACTAGAGAAAGAGTAATTAACTGGAACAAAATAATAATAATCAAGCAACTGTGGTAAATGAGAGAATACCTTCTAGTAAGCTGTCAATACACAATATCCATCCTCATCATAAGGATGCAAACAGTTGCCCTTGAAGAATACATCTACCCCAACTGCCTCTTCTTCTCTCTCTTCTAGAATTATCATCATCTATTCACTAGTGAAAAACTGAACAAAGGGAGCCCAGGACATTTTGGAGTACACAGGGTTTTTTTTTTTCAGTTATCTCCTGAAATGAGAAATATTAACCATAGAAAGAAGAAAGAGCCTTCATTTCTCCTATAAAATTGATATTCCTATGGATTAATGACACAACTGTATTTGGCAGAGGTGTGAGGGACCCTTCCAGAGATCCAGATGATTAATCAAAATTTTCACTTCTCATAATGATGGTTGGCACAGAATATGCATATAGAAATTAAATCTCTGAACCAATAACACATGCTCACTTATTTAATATGTAATTTCCATATTCCTGAAGTTGAAAGCCATCACACTAATGAAAAGAAGTACAGTAAAATTGAAAGAACATGATCTGCTTTCTTTTAGGATGGAAAGGTAGTTATGGTGGGAGATCCAGATGATTAATGAAAATTTTTGCTTCTCCTGATAATGGTGGCACAGGATACACACATAGAAATTATCAATTAAAATGACCATGAAAACAATCAAAGAGACACAGATATACAAAGTCACTGATGATACCAATCAACAATTTACATCTAACTAGGGGGAAAATACCCTCTTTAATTCTATTATGGTGAGGATAGATTGTTTTTATCTGACATGTTTTAATTTTTAAAACAGAACAAAATCAGATAGAAAATCGATGCAAAGACATATACTTCAACTTCTAGTCTGAATCCATATCAAAGATATGTGGAGTCTGTGTCTCTAAGTAAACGGCTTAGCAGTCACAAATTTAATAGGAGAAAACTCTTTCAGATTATGCCAGACTTAGCTTTTCCTCATACCTCTGTCTTATACAACTTTATCCCACAAAATTATAAGGGATACTTTGACATGCATATTCATGCTCTGATGATCCAAGCAAGTACACTTAAGATGTTAAGAATTTATTAATTAGGTAGATTTTTAAAAAGATTTTATTTATTGATCTGAGAGAGAGAGCAGAGAGAGAGCATGAGTGGGGGAGGGGCAGAGGGAGAAGGAGAAGCAGGCTCCATCCCAGAATCCCGGGATCATGACCTGAGCCGAAGGCAGACACTCAACTGACTGAGCCACTCAGGCACCCTTAATTAGGTAGATTTAATTAGACTAATAAAAAATTTTATTCCACAGAAAATATGCCTTCTTATTCATAGAACTATACAAAATTTTGTCACTTACTATGCCATGAAAAAAAATCAGTATATTATAAAATGCAAGGGGCACCTGGCTGGCATAGTTCGTTAAGTGTCTCACTCTTGGTTTCAGCTCAGGTCGTGATCTCAGGGTCCTGGGATCAGCCCTGCAATGGGCCCCACGCTTGGTGTAGAGAGTCTGCTTGGGATTCTCTCTCCCATCTCCCTCTGCTCCTCCCCCACCACTCTCTTTCTTTCTCTAAAATAAATAAATAAATATTTTTAAAAATAAGAAAAAATAAAATAAAATGCAAAACTCATAAAGGCAATATTCTCTGACCATGGTATTTTAAAACTAAAAATTAATAATATACAAGGATAAAACTAAACAAATTCTAATCTTTTCAAAATTAGAAAAAGAAAACATTTTGAAAATATTATAAAACATTTTATATAAAGAAAATAAAATTATTATTCTAGGCCATTGAGAAAATCATAAATAAAAGAATATAGTATACAACATTTATGGGATTCTCTTAAATATATTCAGGCTTAAAGGACAACGATTATTTTTTAAAATAATGAAAATAAGTTGTCTTCATATCAAGATGTTAGAAAAATTCAATCAGAATAAAAAGGAAAAGAAAATCATAATTACACTACAGAAAAATGATAAAGAAATAAAGCACTTGATTCTTAGAATGGACAATAAAATTGATAAATTTATGACAGATCTAATCAAGACAAAAAGAGAGATCATACATTAAGGTACTAAGAGAAAGAATATTACCACTAATACCAAAAAATATTTAAACTTATAAGAAAACTGCATATATATTACTCTAAATAACCTATAAATATAAACTAACAACTATAAACATGAAGTAGCTATTTTGTCACAAGGGTGAAGACTTGTGTTTGAATGCAAACTATATTGTGTACTAGTTTCATGATCTGAAACAAATGCCCTAACTGCATTGCTGTGAGCCACATTTTTTATCTATAAATGGGAATTTAAAATCTCTACAATAAATAGGAGTGTTTTGAGAAGTATTGCTTATGTCATTGTCATCATTGCTGTCATCACCTCTTCCTCATTCTTAATATTCATTACTTTTGATGAAAAAAAGGTTAAAATTTAAAAATGCTTTTCTGATCAATACTTTAATCCCTCTATAAGAACCAGGCCCAATAGGGACCATTTACTTTATTAATTATTTCTCCTCTGAACTGCAAGTATTACCAACACTCATTATATCTGAGAATAAAAAACCTTAATGACATATCCTCTAGGGGAAAAAAATCTTGCACAACTTACAAGACCTGGAAGGATTGATTATACTTAATAATTAATGTGTTGCTTTTAGAGTTATATAATTATCATTAAACAAATATATACACATCAAATTTGAGAGAAAACCAAGAATCTGAGCTAAACAAAGTTGACACCAAAAAAGGGGCACAAATACATTCTCTCATTTTTTAAGATTTTATTTATTTATTTGATAGAGAGAGCACAAGTAGGTAGAGCAGCAGGCAGAGGGAGAGGGAGAAGCAGGTCCCCTGCGGAGCCCAAATATTTTCTCATTTTTATCAGTAAACATGAAGGCCTAACATAAACATATAAGATTCTGAAAACAAGAAGAGTGCTATATTTTTAAGTTCACAAATCTTAGAATGAGATAAAAAGATGACCAGTAAAATTGGATCTCTCATATTTGTATATGTCCTTAGGCTTTTAATTTACCTTATTATTGTCAGAGTTAAATGAAAAAAGATGTAAAGTTAAATTTCCAACCCCTGACACTCTCTTATTTTAGACCAAAATAACAATTACTTGTTTAAAATTTGTGTAAAGGAGTCCACCCAGGGCAAAATCAAGTCTTTCTGGGGCAAAACTGTAAAATGCAAAAAATAAAATGAAGCAGAAAACCCACCAAACAAAAATCTGGTAACTCTGTCTACCTATCTTCTTGGATTAAACTACTTAAAAATTATACCTATTTTAGTTTTATTAACACAATAAATATTTATAGAATACAAAAGAATGCAAAGATTAAAATAAACACACAAGCAAATATAGTCTCCTACCCTCGAGGAACCACTTCCTCTCAGAGGAAGAGAGTGAATGCTACCAATTACCAAACTGTGTGATACAGATGCACTTTCTTTCTATACTATTCTGGATCTGTGACAGAGATATACTGATAATACTAGTAATTTATTGAGCATCAGGATAGTTTGGTAGGTGCTTTATCTGTACTAATTTACATCCTCACTAAATCCTTGCATGTTAAGAATTTTTATGCTCATTTCACAAACATAGAATTGAAGTTTATTGACTTTAGGTTGGTAAACTGATGAAAGCACAATTAATAAACCTATGTGACTCAGAAGCTCTTAACTTTGGCTACACTACATTGTTCCTGTTCAGTTGAGATATCTGAGGAATTATCTCTTGAAGTTAGTATAAATGTACTGGATTCTGGAACTTGCCATGTCTCGGCTTCTTCATCTGAAAGTTGTCAGTAATTAAACTGGCCCTATTAATTTCACTGGGTTGATGAGAAAATTAAATATGATGATTTATGAGAAAGTTACTGAAAAGTAGACCAAAGTTAAGCCAAGATGAGAAGAAGCTCTTCCCCAGCATTAGAATCTAGGACAAGCAACCAAAGAAACAGGAACTAGTATAGGATGGGAAATATATCTGAAACAATTTTATATATTTAAAATATTTTAAACATTACAGTCTGTGCAAAACAACCTCAAGGTAAATGGCATTGAAACTGTGTTTTTCTATCTTATTAGTGCTGGAGTTAACAACTAAAACACAGGCCAAGTAGAAAACTGCAATTTTTCTCAGAATTCAATCAGCACAGACAAGGAATTGCATAATGCAGGCCCTCCAAGCAACTTCTTCCTTCCACAGCACATTCCTGAAGCCCAAAGGAAATGAATAATTGCCTTGAGTCTTCATTGCTACCATCTGCCTTTAACATTCAGAAATAGCGCCACTTGTAGTAGAATGAAAACCTTCCTAGAGCTTTTTAAGTACCCTTTTGTCTCTATTTCTGTTGTTACACCTCTCCACTCATTGGCTTCAGTTCCATGAATCTACTCTCCTTGGAATCCTGTCTTCCCTACAAACATTTCATTCTAAGTTTTGTTTTAGACTTCCCTAACATATTTTCATAAATTCAGGTCTCTCAAAATGTCTTCAGAGGGATTTGCAGTTATTCTTTTCATGGGGTAAGACCATGCCATCAAAACAATAAATTATACACCAGAAACTACAGAAATATTAGGGAATAAAATATCCCACTGATTGAAAAAAAATAATCCTCGTTCAACTCCATTAATTTACTGAAGGTAAATTAGATTCCCACAGTATTCACGTGCATGCCACATTCAAAGTTATTCTGTCCTAAACAGAGTAAGTCCATATTAGTTGTGAATGAATGACCATTGTGAAGCATTTTAAAATTAAATGCATTCTGTAATTGTAAGCAGATTTTCTACGATGTACAGCAAACACACACATATACATACCCACCATAGCATGATAGTGCTATATCTTTTGTACATTTGAGTGTACAGAGAGTACGGGCAAATTCATTTAGCATGGAGAAAAATAAACAAATTTTTTCCTATTGCTGTTTCAATTCTGAATGCACAATACTGTTGACATCGGGCCTCAGTCCCTGACCAGAACTCTTATCAGAGAGAAATGTTGTTGGAGTTTATCATTCCTCCATGAATTGTGAGATCATAAGAGCCCAGTGTAGCTTCATCTATTAATAGATATTAATGGCTGTAACTGATGCCAAACCACTTTGATACAAAATAGTAGCAACTGAAGAACTTTAGTTCCTCTAAATGAAAAAAATCATAAAACTTTATTGAAGGACACAAAATATGCTCTTATACAAGATCAATTAATATAATTAAAATATCCATCATCCTCAAATTAATATTAACATTTTTATTAACAATAAAAGTTAATGTAATTCTAATTAGAATCACAAAAATGTTGGACAAAATCATTTTAAAATTCATTAGAAGAATAACTCTATGGTAATTGCAGAGGAATTCTATAAGAGTACACAAAGAAGAGGGCTTTGCCTATTCAGATATTAAATCTCACTGAAAAGTCACCTTAATTAAACTAACTTGAAATAAGTATACCCATGGAACAAAGTTAAGAAATAGTTCAAAAAATACATCAGAACTCAATATATGATAAATGTAACATTCCACTTTATGTTTTTTCTTTCAAATTTTTACTTAAATTCTAGTTAGTTAACATAGTGTAATATTGGTTTCAGGAGTAGAATTTAGGGATTCATCACTTACATATAACACTGTGCTCATCACAAGTGCCTCCTTAATGCCCATCACCCATCTAGCTCATCCCTCAACCACCTCCCTCTCTCACTCTCAGTTTCTTCTCTATAGTTAAGAGTCTCTTATGGTTTGCTTCCTAACATTCTACTTTAAAGGGCGAAAGAGAGATTATTCAATAAATGTTTTAGAGACAAATAGCTGTCTATTTGGTGTTAGATAAAATTAGATTCCTACTTCACACTATACACAAAAACAAATTTCAGGTGTCAGTGGTCTAAATGCACTAATAAGACAATAAAAATTTTGGAATAAATACCTGAAGATATTTTTATAACACTGGTAGCGCACAATACCTTTTAAACATAATTTAACAACCAGAAGCCGAAAGGAAAAATAGAGTTTATATAATTGACTACAAAAAAGTTAAATTTTTCTGACTTAAAAATAAAAGGCAGTAAAAAACAAGTCAAATGGTAAATAATAAACTGGAAGAAAATATTTATCAAACTTATAGTAGACAAAAGGGTCTAAAATAGGGAGAGTCCTGCAAATTACTAAGAAAAAGACAAAATAGAAAAGGACAATTTAAAAACACAGAAAAGACTATGTACAGATTAAAATACTATGATACTGGGGTGCTTGGGTGGCTTAGTTGGTTAAGTATCTGCCTCGGTCAGGTCATGATCCCATGGTCCCTGCTCAGCGGGGAGTCTGCTTCTCTCTCTCCCTCTACCCCTCCCCCCTGCTCATGTGCTCTCTGTCTCTCTCAAATAAATAAAATCTTTAAAAATATAAAAAACAAATAATATACTATGATACTATTTCCCATACTTAACAAAAATTTTATATTTTTTTAAGATTTTATTTATTTATTTGACAGAGAGAGACATAGCGAGAGAAGGAACACAAGCAGGGTGAGTGGGAGAAGCAGGCTTCCCGCTGAGCAGGGAGCCTGATGCGGGGCTCGATCCCAGGACCCTGAGACCATGACCTGAGCCGAAGGCAGACGCTTAATGACTGAGCCACCCAGGTGCCCCCTTAACAAAAATTTAAAAAAACAATACTATTTAGCATTCTGAGAAATGTATAGAAATAAAACTTCATAGAGTTTTGGTGGAAACATATATTTTTGAAGTCCTACTGAAGGACAATCTGATAGCATCTGTTAATATTTAAAATAAGCACACTCTGACGTTCCAATTTTGCTCTTAGGAATCTGATTTATGAAATATTTGTCTCTGAGCACAGAGCTTTAATTTTAAGAATGTTCAATAAAATATTTCAAATAGCAAAGCATTATAAATAATATAAATGTTCACTAGTAGAGAGATGGTTGAGCAAATTTCAGTTTATCCATATTATAAAATAATATGTAGCTGCCACTAAAAGAAAGCAGTAGAACTATTGACTTAGAAGTCTATGATATGAAAAATATATGAACAAAAAGTTATAGAATAGCATTTCTAGTGTGATCTTATGTGAATAATTATTTTTTTTTGCTAAGAGTATATTTAGTAAAAAGCTGGGATATAAAACTGTATAGAATTTGAATACACATGTGATACATACATATATCAAAAAGAATTTTATTAATAAACAGTAATATCAGAGTATTGGGTCATTTGTCTTTTATTTATTTTTCCTTATTCTTTATTCATATGTAATAGGATACAATGTAATATGAAGGTATTAATATTTACTCTTCCCACCTAATAAGAACAGCAAATACATTAGTATTTACTAAAAGGTTTTTAAATTCTCAGTGAGTTGGTGGAACACTATATGAACGTACAAAGCAACTCGTTTTAATAACAATTTGTTAAAGCAATAAACATCCACTAGGAATTCACCAAGTTAACACTAATATTTTAAAAAGATTTTACTTATTTATTTATTTGAGAGAGAGAGAGAGAGAAAGAGAGGGCGTGTGCGCACAGTGTGGGGAGAGACAGGGAGAGGGAGAGGCAGAGAATCTAAAGCAGACTCTGTACTGAGCCCAAACCCATGCAGGGCTCAAGCTCAAGACCCTGAGATCATGACCTGAGCCAAAACCAAGAGTCAGACCCTTAACCGACTGAGCCACCCAGGTGCCCCAAGTTACCACTAATTTTTTGAGAAGTCCAAGACAATTCTGAAATAGCTTTACACTGAAAAAACACCCTCTGTGAAGTGCCGTGGCTAAAGCCAAAACCCTTGTAATGTCTGTCAAAATAACAGATTTGAAAATGTAGGAATCAGTGCCTTGTTAATATTGCAGGTAAAAAGTACAGATCCTACAGTGTGTCCACATTTCTTCCTGGCAATTAGGAGGTAGAAATGTAGGAGTACTCTAACCCTCAATTTTTGTCTCAATGGTAAGATGAAAGTTGTCTATTAAATTGTTAGACATACTCCAAAACAAGATAGAATTGTCTAAATAGGAGATGTTCCAGACTGTGTTAGAAAATATCAGAAATAAAATTCAAGTTACCAACATTTATTGGACTCCTCCAACGAGTAAGAATTGTGCTGTTGATATATATTCATCTTCTCATTTGATCCTTTTTAAAGCTATGCTTGGTGGCTCAGGTTGGTTAAAGAGTTTTTTGTTTGCTCATTTGGGTTTTTTGTTTTTTGAGGGTTTTTGTTTGTTTGTTTTTGCATAGGTTCACTACATCAGTAAATGGAGTACATTAGATTTTTTTTCTTTTTGCTTGTTTGTTTTGATTTTACATTCCTACTAATTTTTATTGACTCTTTCATACAGCCAACTCACTAGTTTCACTCTATTACTTCGCTTTTCTTCATATTTTTAGTATTCTATAGTGTCACCTGTGAGTAATGCTAAATTTCCTACTATTTTATGAAAAGGTTATACTGCTTATGCCATTATTATATCTTACTCTAGTAGTTAGAATCATCAAAGCAATGCTGTTTAATAGTAAGGGTGGTAGTCAACTTACTATTTTTTTTACTGATTTTATTGTTAATACTTAAAAGTTTTACTATTGTTTGCATTGTGTTCAAGTAAATAGTTTTTATCAGAGTCAAAAAGTTTCATTTCATCGTATTTATCATCAAATTTTTTAAAAATCAGAAATGGCTGGGGCACCCGGGTGGCTGTCAGTTAAGTGCCCAACTCTTGATTTCAGCTCAGGTCATGATCTCAGTGTCATTATATAGAGCCCAGCAGTGGCTTGGGTTCAGTGGGGAGTCTGCTTGAGATTCTCTCTCTGGCCCTCCCTCACTCAGGCGTGTGCTCTCTCTCTCTCTCAAATAAATAAGTAGTAAGTAAATAAATAAATAATCTTTAAAAATCAGAAATGGCTTTTTTTTACTCTATACATTTCGATGTGTAGTTATTTTACCTTTCTTGTACCTAATACTATATATTTTTATTTTCTTGTAAGATTTGCCAGTAGTTTTACATGTTACACAATTTTCCAAGAAATTTATCAGTTTTACTATTATTTATACTTTATTATGTATTATTTCTTGTTCACTTTTTTACTTTTTCTTAGATTAATTTTACTTTGTATTGATATTTATTAATTTTCCTCATATCTTCTTTTGGTTCAGGTCATTAGTCCTTTACCTTTCTAGTTTCTTTGTATTATTCTCAATTTTTATTTTTTAACAATAAAAGCATTTTTGTCTATACTTTCCTCTGAATGCAATTCAGCTGTACTCATAAGTTTCTATATGAAGCACTCTACTTTTTATTGACTTCTGGGCATCTATCATTTTTTAAATTAGTGGCTATTGTAAAAAGTGTCATTTCCAACTTCCTGAACGTGTTTATGTATTTCTTTGTTGAGTTTTTCATTCTTTAGTTTTGTTTATTTTGCTTTTCCCTTTGGCCTTGAAATCTAACTGATCAGATCCTAATATTGCCTCCTCTACTTCCATGTAGTTTACTTTTGCCTGATATGTAATTTGCCCACACTTTTGTTAGGGAGGGAATATTTTACCATTTCGTTTTAGGTAGTTTATTTGTAAATAGTACATAGGTAAGTTTTATTTTTTAGCCTATCTTTTCAGAGGATACCCAACCCACCCATGTTAATTTGATAACACATATGATAGCTTTATTTTTCTCAATAATATTTACTATTTTTATATTTGTTTTCTGTTCTGTTTTCTGCTTCCTTGCTTTTCTTAGATCCTTACTCAGGCATTCCTTCCATTCTCCCTAATAGTCTAGGAATTTTGCCATACATCTCATTCAACTATAAACCTGTAGTCACTAAAAAAATAATAATCACAGCTTTCAATTAACTGATTATTATTATTCCTCCAGTCCCTTCACCTCCAAACACGTTTAGCTAAAATAATTTAGAATTGGAGTCTCTATATTTTAATGTCTGATAAATACTTGAAGCAAACTTGTAGCTATATGTATTTCTGTAAATAAGATGTGATTTCAGAAATACTATAGTTTTTTTAAATTTTTTATTGTTATGTTAATCACCATACATTACATCATTAGTTTTTGATGTAGTGTTCCATGATTCATTGTTTGTGCATAACACCCAGTGCTCCACGCAGAATGTGCCCTCTTTAATACCCATCACCAGGCTAACACATCCCACCACCGCCATCCCCTCTAGGACCCTCAGGTTGTTTTTCAAGTCCATAGTCTCTCATGGTTCGTCTCCTCCTCCGACTTACTCCCCTTCATTCTTCCACTCCTGCGATCTTCTTCTTTTTTTTTTCTGAACATATATTGCATTATTTGTTTCAGAAGTACAGATCTGTGATTCAACAGTCTTGCACAATTCACAGCACTCACCAGAGCACATACCCTCCCCAATGTCTATCACCCAGACACCCCATCCCTCCCACACCCACCACTCCAGCAACACTCAGTTTGTCTCCTGAGATTAAGAATTCCTCATATCAGTGAGGTCATATGATACAACTCTTTCTCTGATTGACTTATTTCATTCAGCATAACACCCTCCAGTTCCATCCACGTCGTTGCAAATGGCAAGATCTCATTCCTTTTGATGGCTGCATAATATTCCATTGTGTATATATACCACTTCTTCTTTATTCATTATTCTGTCGATGGACATCGTGGCTCTTTCCACAGCTTGGCTATTGTGGACATTGCTGCTATAAACATTGGGGTGCACGTGCCCCTTTGGCTCCCTACATTTGTATCTTTGTGGTAAATACCCAGTAGTGCAAATCCTGGATCGTATGGTAGCTCTAATTTCAACTGTTTGAGGAACCTCCATACTGTTTTCCAGAGGGGTTGCACCAGCTTGCATTCCCACCAACAGTGTAGGAGGGTTCCCCTTTCTCCGCATACCCACCAACATCTGTCCTTTCCTGACTTCTTAATTTTAGCCATTCTGACGGGTGTGAGGTGGTATCTCATTGAGGTTTTGATTTGGATTTCCCTGATGCCGAGCGATGTTGAGCACTTTTTCATGTGTCTGTAGGCCATTTGGATGCCTTCTTTGGAAAAATTTCTGTTCATGTCTTCTGCCCATCTCCTGATTGGATTATTTATTCTTTGGGTGTTGAGTTTGATAAGTTCTTTATAGATTTTGGATACTAGCCCTTTATCTGATATGTCATTTGCAAATATTTTCTCCCATTCTGCCCGTTGTCTTTTGGTTTTGTGGACTGTTTCTTTTGCTATGCAAAAGCTTTTTATCTTGATGAAATCCCAATAGTTCATTTTTGCCCTTGCTTCCCTTGCCTTTGGCGATGCTTCTAGGAAGAAGTTGCTGCAGCTGAGGTCGAAGAGGTTGCTACCTGTGTTCCCCTTTAGGATTTTGATGGACTCCTGTCTCACGTTTAGGTCTTTCAACCATTTGGAGTCTATTTTGGAGTGTGGTGTAAGGAAATGGTCCAGTTTCATTCTTCTGCATGTGGCTGTCCAATTTTCCCAACACCATTTGTTGAAGAGACTGTCTTTTTTCCATTGGACAATCTTTCCTGCTTTGTCCAAGATGAGTTGACCATAGAGTTGAGGGTCCATTTCTGGGCTCTCTATTCTGTTCCATTGACCTATGTGTCTGTTTTTGTACCAGTACCATACTGTCTTGATGATGACAGCTTTGTAATAGAGCTGGAAGTCCGGAATTGTGATGCTGCCAGCCTTGCTTTTCTTTTTCAATATTCCTCTGGCTATTCAGGGTCTCTTCTGGTTCCACACAAATTTTAGGATGATTTGTTCCATTTCTTTGAAAAAAGTGGATGGTATTTTGATGGGGATTGCACTGAATGTGTAGATTGTTTTGGTAGCATTGACATCTTCACAATGTTTGTTCTTCCAATCCATGAGCGTGGAACGTATTTCCATTTCTTTGTGTCTTCCTCAATTTCCTTCATGAGTATTTTATAGTTTTCTGAGTACAGATCCTTTGCCTCTTTGGATAAATGTATTCTTAGGCATCTTATGGTTTTGGGTGCAATTGTAAATGGGATCGACTCCTTGATTAGTCTCTCTTCTGTCTTCTGTTGGTGTATAGGAATGCCACTGATTTCTGTGCATTGATTTTATATCCTGCTACTTTACCAAATTCCTGTATGAGTTCTAGCAGTTTTGGGGTGGAGTCTTTTGAGTTTTCCACATACAGTATCATATCAACTGCAAAGAGTGAGAGTTTGACTTCCTCTTTGCCGATTTGGATGCCTTTGATTTCTTTTTGTTGTCTGATTGCTGTGGCTAGGACTTCGAATACTATGTTGAAGAGCAGTGGTGATAGTGGACATCCCTGCCGCGTTCCTGACCTTAGGGGAAAAGCTCTCAGCTTTTCCCCATTGAGAATGATATTGGCTGTAGGTTTTTCATAGATGGCTTTTATGATATTGAGGTAGTTACCTTCTATCCCTATCTCTGAAGAGTTTTGATCAAGAAAGGATGCTGTACTTTGTCAAATGCTTTTTCTGCATCTATTGAGAGGATCATATGATATTTGTTCTTTCTTTTGTTAATGTATTGTATCCTGTTGAATGATTTGCGGATGTTGAACCAACCTTGCAGCCCAGGGATAAATCCCACTTGGTCATGGTGAATAATCCTTTTAATGTACTGTTGGATCCTATTGGCTAGTATTTGGGTGAGAATTTTTGCATCCATGTTCATCAAGGATATTGGTCTGTCATTCTCCTTTTTGGTAGGGTCTTTGTCTGGTTTGGAGATCAAGGTAATGGTGACCTCATAAAATGAATCTGGAAGTTTTCCTTCCATTTCTATTTGTTGGAACAGTTTCAAGAGAATAGGTATTAATTCTTCTTTAAATGTTTGATAGAATTCCCCTGGGAAGCCATCTGGCCCTGGGCTTTTGTTTGTTGGGAGATTTTTGATGACTGCTTCAATTTCCTTAGTGGTTATAGGTCTGTTCAGGTTTTCTATTTCTTCCTGGTTCAATTTTGGTAGTTGATACGTCTCTAGGAATGCATCCATTTCTTCCAGGTTATCTAATTTGCTGGCATAGAGTTGCTCATAATATGTTCTTATAATTGTTTATATTTCCTTGGTGTTGGTTGTGATCTCTCCTCTTTCATTCATGATTTTGTTGATTTGGGTCATTTCTCTTTTCTTTTTGATAAGCCTGGCCAGGGGTTTATCAAGCTTGTTAATTCTTTCAAAGAACCAGCTCCTAGTTTCGTTGATCTGTTCTACTGTCTTTTGTTTTCTAGTTCATTGATTTCTGCTCTGATCTTTATTATTTCTCTTCTCCTGCTGGGTTTAGGCTTTATTTGCTGTTTTTTCTCTAGCTCCTTTAGGTGTAGGGTTAGGTTGTGTATTTGAGACCTTTCTTGTTTCTTGAGAAAGCCTTGTATTGCTATATACTTTCGTCTCAGGACTGCCTTTCTGTACCCCAAAGATTTTGAACAGTTGTGTTTTCATTTTCATTGGTTTCCATGAATTTTTTTAATTCTTCTTTAATTTCCTGGTTGGACCATTCATTCTTTAGTAGGATGCTCTTTAGCCTCCATGTATTTGAGTTCTTTCCGACTTTCCTCTTGTGATTGAGTTCTAGTTTCAAAGCATTGTGGCCTGAAAATATGGATGGAATAATCCCAATCTATTGGTACCGGTTGAGACCTGATTTGTGACCTAGGATGTGATCAATTCTGCAGAATGTTCAATGGGCACTAGAGAAGAATGTGTATTCCGTTGCTTTGGGATGGAATGTTCTGAATATATCTGTGAAGTCCGTTTGGTCCAGTGTTTCATTTAAAGTCTGTATTTCCTTGTTGATCTTTTGCTTAGATGATCTGTCCATTTCAGTGAGGGAGGTGTTAAAGTCCCCCACTATTATTGTATTGTGGTCAATGTGTTTCTTTGCTTTTGTTATTAATTGGCTTATATAATTGGCTGCTCCCATGTTCGGGGCATAGATATTTACAATTGTTAGATCTTCTTGTTGGATAGACCCTTTAAGTAGGATATAGTGTCCTTCCTCATCTCTTATTACAGTCTTTGGTTTAAAATCTAATTTGTCTGATATAAGGATTGCCACCCCAGCTCTCTTTTGGTGTCCATGAGCATGGTAAAAGGTTTTCCACCCCTTCACTTTCAATGTGGGGGTGTCTTTGGGTCTAAAATGAGTCTCTTGCAGACAGCATACAGATGGGTCTTGTTTTTTAATCCAATCTTATAGCCTGCGTCTTTTGATTGGGGCATTTAGCCCATTTACCTTCAGGGTAACTATTGAAAGGTATGAATTTAGTGTCATTATATTGCCTGTAAGGTAACTGTGACTCTATATTGTCTGTGTTCCTTTCTGATCTATGCTGCTTTTAGGCTCTCTCTTTGCTTAGAGGACCCCTTTCAGTATTTCTTGGAGGGCTGGTTTTGTGTTTGCAAATTCCTTTAGTTTTTGTTTGTCCTGGAAGCTTTTTATCTCTCCTTCTATTTTCAATGACAGCCTAGCTGGATATAGTATTCTTGGCTGCATATTTTTCTCCTTTAGTGCTCTGAAGATATCATGCCAGTCCTTTCTGGCCTGCCAGGTCTCTGTGGATAGATCTGTTTCCGATCTAATGTTTCTACCCTTGTAGGTTACATATCTCTTCTCCTAAACTGCTTTCAGGATTTTCTCTTTGTCTCTGATACTTGTAAGTTTTACTATTAGATGTCGGGGTGTTGACCTATTTTTATTGATTTTGAGAGGGGTTCTCTGTGCCTCCTGGATTTTGATGCCTGTTTCCTTCCCCACATTAGGGAAATTCTCTACTATAATTTACTCCAATACATCTTCTGCCCCTCTCTGCCCCCCTCTCTCTTTCTTCTTCTTTTGGGATCCCAATTATTCTAATATTGTTTCGTCTCATTGTATCACTTATCTCTTGAATTCTGCCCTCGTGATCCTTTTGTTGTTTATCTCTTTTTTCTCAGCCTCTTTATTTTCAATCATTTCGTCTTCTATATCGCTGATTCTCTCTTCTGTCTCATTTATCCTAGCAGTTAGTGCCCCTATTTTTGATTGCACCTCATTAATAGCCTTTTTGATTTCGACTTGGTTAGATTTTAGTTCTTTTCTTTCTCCAGAAAGCGTTTCTCTGATAACTTTCATGCTTTTTTCAAGCCCAGTTAGTATCTTTAAAGTCATGATTCTGAACTCTAGGTCCGACATCGTACTAATGTCCGTATTGAGTAGGTCCCTGGCAGACGGTACTACCTCTTGTTCTTTTTGCTGAGGTGATTTTTTTGGTCTTGTCATTTTGTCCAGAGGAGAATAGATGAATGAGAGAACAAAATGCTAACAGGTTAACAATGTTCCCAGCAAATATACTCTATACAAATCAGAAGAGATCTGAAACCAGGGGAAAAGAAAGGGAAAGAAAGAAAAAAGAAAAAGATAAAGATAAAAACAAACAAAAACAGAACAAAACAAAAAAAAACAGAATATGATCATATATGATCAGGCTAGTGCATAGAGCAGTGCCACACACTAGATTTTGCACGTATTTTGGTCTGTTAGAAGAAAGTGTCTCCTAAAATTTTAAAGGAAGAAAGACTTATATATGTACAAAATAAGAGTTGATACAATGAAGGGATGGAACATGACTGTAAAGATGAAAATTATAAAAGGTTTTATAAAAGGAATTGATAAGTTGTTTGAAAAAAG
>NW_027397097.1:14250738-14283494 GCF_003265705.2 Callorhinus ursinus
ATATATATATATATATATATACATGCCAAAAATAAGGGTAACTACTATGAAGGGATAAAATATGACTCTAAGAATGAAAAATAAAAAATGGTTTTTTTAAAAGGGATTGATAAGATGTTGGTTGAAAAAGGGAAAAAGAAAAATTAAAAAAAAACAAAACAGTTAAAAAATTAACTTTGAAAAACTAATGAATCATGGTAAAAAAGCCATGAATTCTATGTGCAGTATTCCCCTAGCGCTGGAGTTCTGCCATTCTCCTTGATCAGTAAACTTGGTCTAGGTTTGCTGGCTGTTCGTGCTGATCTTCTGGGGGAGGGGCCTGTTGCCGTGGTTCCCAAATGTCTTTGCTGGAGGCAGAATTGCCCCGCCCTTGTCGTTTGGGGCTAAGCAATCTGCTCCGGTTTGCTCTCAGGAGCTTTTGTTCCCTGCAAGCTCTTGGTACAGCTCTGGAGGACCAGAGTGAAAATGGTGGCCTCCCAATCTCCACCCGGAGGAGCTGAGAACTCGGGGCCCCACTCCTCAGTGCGCCCCCAGAGAAAAGCCGTCACTCCTCTCTCCCCGGTCTCCGGCTGCAATGCGTGCTCACCCGGCCTGTGACCGAGCATTTCTATCTCTGGCTCCCGACCCCGTGTGGAGTCTCCAAACCCAGCAGATCCCTGTGGTGTGTTCCCGCGCCGCTCCTCCCAGGGGAGGAAGGGGAGTCTCCCCAGCTCTGCCACTTGTTGGGTCCCTGCTGGAGGAGCAGTGGCCTGACTAGGCTGCGGATCACAGTTTATGGCCACCCCGAGCTGAGAGCCCACACCTCCGCTCCGACTCTGCAGCCGGGTTCCCTGCTCTGATACCTAGGAGGTCTGCTGCACTGAGGCACCCCCGGTCTTTCTGTGACCCCGAGGGTCCTGAGACCACACTGTCCTGCGAGGGTTCCACCCCCCACTTAGCCACTGGAGCGGCGTCCCTCAGTGGAGTCGACTTCTAAAAGTTCCGATTTTGTGCCTCGCGGCTCTATCACTTGCCAGAAGCAGCCCACAGAGGCCCCCTCTCCCGACATCTATCCTCTTGAATATCGCCTTGGATTCACTTCTCTGCATGTCCTACCTTCCAGTAAGTGGTCACTTCTCTGTTCAGAGAGTTGTTGCTACTCTCTTCTTCTATCTCCTGTTGAGTTCGTAGGTGTTCAGAATGGTTTGACCCCTATTCAGCTGAATTCCTGAGACCAGACGAAATCCAGGTCTCCCACTCCTCCACCATCTTGCTCCGCCTCCCTCGAAATTCTATAGTTTTAAGAAATGCCCTCAAAGTTTACCAATTTGAAATAAAGCCTAATTTCCTTACCAATATTTATTCATTTTTGTCCCAACAGTAATAATCCAAGTGATTCCACAGAAGAATCTTCCAAACAATTTCCTTGAAAAAAAAAATTTTAGCCTATCTGTCATTTGCACCTAAATATTTTCTGTTTGTTTGCCTGCCATGTTTTATGTATATGCTGAGTATTTTCCTTTAACTAGGAAGAGAGAAGCATTATAAATAATTTTTACAAAGCCAAGGTTACATCTTTTTGCAAGTTATGACTTCTGAAAAAAGGAAAATCATTTGAAATACCCTGTTTGAAGGATGAATATATGGCAAATAAGGAAATTAATATTAATACTCAATGACTATTTGATGCTCAGGTTATGCATTGTTTCACCAGAATATTAAGATTTTTCTATTTTATCAGGGATGTCTCTTCAAAAATGTAAACATCTTTTAAAGAGTATGAGATTATTATACTCATTTCATCAGTTACTATTATTAGTTATACACCTAAGTGATGAAAAATAAATTATACTCCACCATTTCAAGTTTTAACTACCTATGTGAATGTGTCTTAAAAATGAGTTTAGAGAAAATAAAGATGAAAAGAAAAAATATGTGTGTGGATGAGGACCACATGATGTGCAACTTACCAAGTGAAAATAGTCAGAAGGAGGCAGCCTCTACTAAAGAACTGTAGTCAGAAATGACTTGAATTCAGAAAATGATGGGTGGTAGAGATGCTTCAACATCCTACTCAGGTTCAACCTTCTCACAGGGCTATTTCTAATGCCTTAAGAGCATCTGGTATCACATGCCGTACCAAATATGCCAATAATTAAGAAAAGAAAGCTTTCTAAATTTCACACATTGCAAGCCAAATGGAAAGCAAATCATACCCAATCTTGCAAATTCAAAAACAATAAAAAGAATTAAATACTATTTATATGCATTTCAGTGTATAAATTCCCCAACAGATAAACAGTAACTGTGTTGTGAATAAAATTATAAAATATACAAACAATTGAGGTTACCTATTTTATTACTATAAAGGAATCCAGCTCCTCTAAATTTTAATCTTTTCAAATGAGGGAGGCAAGTTTTTCATTAAAAGATTTCATCTGAAAACTGTGCTAAAACTGTAGAGAATATCCTTTGAAAACCATTCATAGAGACACTGGCCCAGGAAATAAAGGGAAACACGTGATTCACACTGCACTTCAAACAATGGATTCCAAAAAAAAAAAAAAAATCATACAAGCATCTTGGAAGGGTAAAGAATAGAAAATAACTTTATAAAACCTGAGACTTAATTTCCAAAAGGTTTCACATGATTAAAACAAGACATGTTGAACTCCATTTCTTTGCCAACCAACAACAGTACTGCTTGTTTTGTTTTTTGTTTGTTTTTTTCTGGTTACTGTCCTCAAACACAGTTGCAAGTGGAGACTCAGATTTTAAATGATTCATAGCATAGTGGAGTAGGAAAGTCCTCGAATGAAGCCACTCAGACTCATCACTATTTCACCTTGGAGAAGTCATTTAATAATTGTGAATCTCAGTTCCCAATAGTCTAATACAGAAATAAAGATAGAGAAGAAAACCACTTGAAGTATTTTGCTTGTGAGAGGAATATATGGCAAATAAGAACATAAGTTTAAAACAATCTTCAATGAGTATCTGATGCTTAGACAATATATTATTTCACTGAAATATAAGAATCTTTATTTTTTTCCTCAGTAGATAAGTGATAAGGTTTTTTATTCCCCTCAAAAAAATCAGACATATTTTACAGGGGCATGAAATTCTTTTTTCTTTTTTAAATTAAGCACATTAAGATTTCTTTTTTTAAAGATTTTATTTATTTATTCATGAGAGACAGAGACAGAGAGAGAGAGGCAGAGGGAGAAGCAGGCTCCCAAAGAGCAGGGAGCCCGACGCGGGACTAGATCCCAGGACCCTGGGATCATGACCTGAGCCGAAGGCAGATGCTTAACCATCTGAGCCACCCAGGCGCCCCAGGGGCATGAAATTCTAATTCTCATTCCATCAGATATTTTAATCTTCATAGGTTTTAGTGTAACTTATGAGAAGGATTTAGAGAGTTCAATGTTCCATCTTCAAACACAGGAGAATGATGTGGGATCCAGACAATATAGTCCTGAGAGTATTTGATATCCTTGGTTTTAGGTATAGAGCTGAAGATGATTATCAGAGGCAAAATACTTTAGAGTTTTCAGATCCTTACACTGAAGTATACAGTCTTGAGCCTGATTACCAAATAAAAGTGGAGTAAATGAGAAAGATACACCAAGGTGAAATATCAAGAGGATTTTTAATTAGAAAGCCAAGGCAGAAACAGGTATTTTGAAAACAAAAAGAAGTTGAGGCCTGAGAGAATTATTAAGGAATTCACTCTCCAGCGTAAGAACTGGGAAGAGTTTTTCATAAAAACCTGAGTCTGTGCTTAAACATGGAGAGGAGTAGTGTCTGGGGAAAGGTTAACAGAGCTGACAGCAATTCACTCTTATCTTTTCTTAGCTCTCTCATGATCTGCACCCTCTGGTTCCTCTTTGTGGAGTTACCTTATGGTAATTTTTATGCCCTTCGATGTACTCCTACTTTCAAGCTAAAGTAGAAATACTCCCTGCAGTATCTTGGGTAAGGACTCCCCATTTCTAATTATCCATTAATTTCCCTGTGCTATCCATGACTTTATTTTTTATTATCATTGGAATTCTACATAAGATACATCTGTTTTTAAGTTAAGGTAAAATTCTGGGCCCCAAGCCAAAATCTCAACTTCAATGCACCAACCACTAGATAAATAATAACAGAAGGCTCTGTTTTGATATGATCTTTTCTTTTTGTCCTCACAAAACACAAAGGCTGCTTTTATAATAGTGGCATGTTTCTTCCTGTAATCCTGGCCCTGTGACTTTGATGCTTCAGCCAATGGCAGGCAACCAGACAATCTTTTGACCTCACCTGTATTCTAAACGAATACTTGGCTAGCTTGAGTGATCTTATCTCTATTCTCTTGGACTCTTACAAATATGTTCAATTCTTACAAATATGGTGTAGCAGGTGGAAGGTGGAGATGGAAGCCTACCACTAACCCTTTGAAATAGCACTATTTCTTCACAAACATCGCTAACCAACCAGCCTACCCAAACGCTATCTTTAGTAGTTTGCATAGATTGTCCCTAGAAAATTAATCAGAACCTGCAAACCTCAAAATGGTCATCATCATCAAACTTTTTGGTTGGGCTTGATGAGGCTACTGTCAGCTCAGTGGCTTTGGTTAAGCTAAAAAGCAACAGGCGTATCTTGAATTGTGCTAAACTCTTCCTCCCTTCCATACATATCTGGCTTCCAAATATGTGTTGGGTTGCCTATCTTAAAGCACCTTTCTGCCCTTTTCTAGTTGTATGACCTCAAGCAAATTACCTAGCTTTAGCTTTTTTACCCATAAAATGGAAGAGTAGAATAGCATCTACCTCAAAGTGCTGTCCATCTGCCTGGAATATTCTTTTCCTTGATATCCACAAGAGTGACTCTCACCTCCTTCAGGTCTTTAGTCAAATGTTACCCTCTGAATGAGTTTTTTCTTATTTATCCCACTTAAAATTATACATGCAAGTACTTCCTACCCTCTTTCTTATTTTATTTTTCTCTGTAGCATTCACACTATATATTTTATTTGTCTTCTGTCTCCTCACTGCTGGCAACCAGAATAGAAACACTAGGGATTTCATCTATCTGTTCACTGCCATTTAGCTGGAACAAGACGATGCCTAGTACATAATCTCAATAAATGCCTGCTGATTGAATGAATTAATTAAATGAAATAATATAAGAAGCACTTAACATAGTATCTAGCACAGTAAACAATCAAATATAAGCTATTGATAATTATAAATATTATACTTTTCATCAAGTGACAGACTACATGTAGAAATAAAGTATTTCTATAAAGTTCTACCATAAAGCATAAATGGAGAAAAACAAATGCTTACAATAACCAATAACAGCTTCAGAAACAAAGTATAGTTTTCATTATATAAAACTAGTTCTATAAATATTCTCATGTATTTATTATTCATTCATTTATTCAAAGAGTATGTTGTGCCTACTACATGTACAGCCAATATCTTTCATCTCCAGCAAAGAATTTGTTGAAGTAGCATTCTTTGTTCTCTACATGGCTTATATAAAACATAAGTTCTACTTTGACCTCATTTTCTGTTCTGATTGTCTACAACAGGGATCAGCAGTCTAATAGAAGGATGAACCATGCTACTTCATTTTCTCAAGAGGAGGAAGTACTGACAACTATAAGATACTAACATATGACAGGACAGGAGAGAAGGATCACAATAATATAAACTCCATGAGGTCTCTTTTCTGTTTGTTCACAGAAGTACCCCTCAGGACTCAACTAGTACATGGCATGTGGTAAACACTCAATTTCTTAATAAATGAAAGGCTGAAAGCAGAGGAGTGCATGATTGCCAGTAACTCTGGAAGATGTTAGTAGCCCTTTACAGCTAGGAGAAAAGATCTGTGTTACTATAAATCAACCCACATGGTAAATTTAGCAAGCTCCAACTCCTGATCTTTGCTGCCCTGCCTTCATTGGATAAGCCATTGTATTTCATCAGGTCTCCAGAATCCTGGTGTGGTGGAAAATGAGCAGACTTTCTAGTTAGGCAGACCTGGATTTGAGTACTGGCTCCATCATTTATTTGACAACCAGCAAAAGTTTTAACCTTTCTGGGAGTCAGTTTCTTCCTTTGTAAATTGGGGATTAAAATGCTTAACACAGGGGTTATAGGTATTAAATAAGGGTCTGGTGGCTGACTTAAATTTATTGGGGTAAACCTTGTTAGGTGCTTTGCCACTGCTTCAGAAAAAGATTTACTTATGTGGACATGACCTCAGGAGAGTATTATGACAACAGGGAACTATTGGCATTAGGTTTTATTATTACAAGTACTATTTGAACAACACATCCAGGAAAAGCTATAATCGAGGTGGTATTTTAAAATGTAAATCCATCCTTAACTGTTAAAATTAAAATGCCTATTTTTGGCACTTATTTTAAGAAGTTCATTCATTCCTGACAAAAGCAGTTTGGAAAAATAACTTTAACCCAGTTTAAAATATATGAGAATCTTAAAATTAACCTAAATTTAGGGGTGAGGGAGAAGAGTTTCTAAAATAAGTAAAGACATGTTAACCTTGTTCATTAATATAGATTGTACATTTCTGTCTAAATACATTATAGATCTGAAAATGTCAAACAATAATATGGGACATGTCTGGGTATGTGGCATATTGGATATAATCTGGATATAATTTTGTTCTCAGACAGCAAACATAACATGAAACGAAACCTCTAGGCTCTCATTTAAATCCCTCTGAAGAGGAATCTGGGTTCCCTTACTTGCCTGTGAAAGATCATGCCAAAGCAGGTAAATATTTTGTGTGTAGAGGTTGCATGTTAATGACAAAGAGGCATATTCAAAGACAGGAATGCTCATGAGGTATATGATTCCAGACTTCTGATTCATTTCACACTTGGAACAGCTTGGGAATCCAGGCTAGCTGTCAGCCACATCTTAAAGGAGAGTAAAGATCCCTTTTTCACATAAAAAGAAAAAGTGATATCCACTGACCATTCAGAGAGCCACAGAAATACTAGATCTTATCTGTTTGAAGATCCTTGAGATAATTTACATGAACTCAATCCCAATTTTTGTCATAGAAGAAAAACATTTTCACAGAAAGATATTACAGTTAGTATAAATAGTAGTTGCTGACTATTTCTGAACTTGTGAACATATTCCCTCAGATAATTTCATGTAAGCCTCATGACAATCTTGTGAGCAAAGTATTGCTAGGTTCAGTTAAGAGATGAGGTAACTGGAGGCTCTGAGATATTTAAGTAGAAGAAAGAATAAAGATTTATATCACTTGTGTATTTCCCCACACTGTGCTTCTGAATTATTCATTATCTAGGACTACTGCATCCCTCTCCCCGCCCCCTGCCAAAAAAAAACCCAACAAATTACTACTTGGGGACAGTGTTACTTTTAAGTGTTGCTTTAATTAATTTAAAACAGCTCCCTAATACCTCAAGAGTAATGTGTCAGTTAGGTAAAAATTTAAAGAAAACAACCAACAAGAGAACTATGTTGAGTTTCTATAAAGTGGGTGCTGTTGTTCTATAAGTTTCAGGTTGAACAAAAGTTTCGGATCCTATTTGGACAATGTCCAATTAAATTAGGTACTTGCCAGATGGTTAGAAAACCAGTGCAGGGTCTAGTGTTTCCTTTGGGTTAAAACATTAGAGCTTGATACAATTTAAAAAATAGCATTTGTTTTTGCCAAGCACACCCCGAGACATCTGGGGGTTGTATGGAACTTGACATTCAATATTGTTTATTTTCATAATGTTACTATAAAAAATGTTTAGATAAATACACTTTTGTCTTATCACTCTTAAAATCACTTGCAGAGTGAGTTTGAAATAAATAATAATTTCACATTTAATAGTAGTCTGATATTGTTTGCCCTAAATTGTTGGATTTTTTTTTTTTTTGGTTAACCCCTTTTTTGCTGTCTGTCATATTTTGTTTATTCAGAGCAAGGGGGTCTTGGCACAGGGATTTTCTCCTCAAGCTTTAGGGACATTCCATAACCACAGCCATAGACTCATTTTTATCTTTAAGCAATTCCACACAAATGCCATGATTCCCCCCAACGTTTGCCACTTCTCATAATTAATCTACAGTATCTTATATACAGTTTAGGTAATTGATCAGCACCAGCCAAATGACAAAATAGTTCTTTACCAGTTATATCCAAATATGAAGCAATATAGCATTGTAATTATGAACAAGACTTGGGGCTTTAATTCCTTTTCCACCGCTCCTTAATGGTATATAACCTTAGCTCACTTGCCATTTCTAAGCCTTGGTTTCTTTATCTACGTAAGGGGAATATTAATAGTATCTAATTCACGGAGTTGTTAGGAAGATTAAATAAACTGATGTACATAATAAAGCCCTAAGCATGGGGTCCGCAACACTGTAAGACTAAATTAATGTTAACCATAATGATGATGATGATGTATAAATTTAGCATAAGAGAGAGATGTTATATCAAAGAGTACTGAAAATGGGGAAAAGTACAAATATGTGGGTTTCCTAATCACCTGAACTTATCTCATTTTATCAATATACTGTAAAATCCTTGAGGGTGTGTAACACTTCTTATTTGACTTTGTATCTCCAACATCTAGCACACTGCCTAGAACCTGGTGGGCACTCAGTAAATGCTGAATGAATGAATTCTCACAGATGTCTCATTCACCTTGGCAGTGCTTAGCAGTTCAAAGAACAAGAACAATGCCTATGTGAATTCCCTCCTTTGGAAGCTAGCGGGAACACCTGAGGAAAGAGATGGTAAAGGGGAAAAGCAGCTGAATGGGAGTGCTATGGCAAAATCTTGCTATACACCTCAAATCCAAAATGTGCTCTATGACTGTGTGTCCTTGTTGTTCGGAAATCCATTGCAGTTTCTGAGGCAGTTGCAGGGTCATTTTACTTGAAAAAAAAATCATAGATTCTAACCTTACAATAGGTCAATTATCAAAAACTGGGTAGAATTTTCCCTTTGAAATATACCAAGGATGAAAAGAATTATTAAATCCTTCCAAAAAGGTCAATGTTAATACACTTTTTAACTACTTCTTACAACATACTCAATTCAAAGCAATACAAACAAATGTACATGACTCAAACATAACACAAATACCTATTTCGTTGCCCACTGCACCAAGTAATATCATGTTATGCTCACTGCAAGACTGAAATAAAAGCCACATCTGACTATATGATTCAAACCAGGATATCTATTCATGACATGATGGTAATTTTGCAATACAACGATCTTGTCAAAAGAGCATTTCAGAGGATGACCAGAGCATGTTGCTTTCTCTGGAGGAAAATCTCATAACATGAGTAGCAACTGACAGGTACTTCTAGCTATAAAACTTATTCAACACATCTCACAACTATCGCTCTGCCTTGTGAACTTTCATAACCTTACTATGTTATGGATACTATGAATCTTGTAAATGATAGCTGTTAAGAAGCAAATATATAGCCTGTCTCTCAGAAAATATAAAAGTACTAGGGTTAGAACTACTCTAAGTACTTTACATATTTTGATTTATTTAATCCTTTTTTTTCAATCTCCACTGTATATTTCCCATCAGCATACAAACTTACTAAGAGGATTATATAAGTCCCAAGTACAGTGCCTGAAATCTAGTTAGTACAATTCAGTAGGTACCACTATTATCCCTATTTTATAGATAAGGGAACTGAAAGAGAGAAAGAAAATTTAAAACTTGCCCACAATTTTCCAGCAGTAAAAGGCAGATCAGGTTTGAGTTCTTAACTATTATATTTCCTCTCAACTTCATAGCATACATTTCGGAGGAAGGGGTCATCTTTTTACCCAGACAATTCTATACCCCTAATTTTATTTTGCTTTTATCTAGTGTTTCTTAACTACTTAATATTATCTTGCTAAAATTAAAGATAATTTTATGTAGAAGTTTGAGGGTTTAAATAGCCTTTATTGGTATAAAATTGGTGTAGTAGCAGAGGCACTCTAAAATGTAAAAAGAGCCAAACTCTTTGAGATGTGGCAACTGATTAGATTTCTTTGTGAGGAGAAGATACTTATTATGAAAATAAGTGCTTCTTCGTTGCTGGATTTTATATTTCCAAGTTTCTGCTCCATCAACCTATCTGATTAACTGTCACTAATGCAATACACTGAGTATGGCACTCTGACTCTTAGCTTTATTTTACTCATCTAAAAAATAAAAAAAGGCATGACAAATTCATGGGGTTGTTGTGAGGATTACACAAGGCATCAGAGAGTTTTAAGCAGGAGACTGACATAATCAGCTTTGCATTTTAAAAAACACTCTGAACTGCCACAGAGAAAATGTATTCGAGAGGGATAATACCAGAAAAGAAAAGTCAGATTCACAGATAAGTGGTCTCAGTGAAAGATGATACTGATTTGCAGAAGAGTTGTGGCATTTAAGTTGGGGGCGAAATGGATGTATATTCAGTTGGATATTTGAATGTAGAATCAACATTTAGTGATAAATTGAATGTAGGAGGTTAGGGATAGGGAAAAGAAAAGGAAGACTCAGTTTCTGACAGAAGCATCTAAGTAAATGAAGGTACCAGTTACTAACACTAGGAGGACTGAATGAAGAACAGGTCTCATGGGTCAAGGCAAAAAGAGGGAGAATCAGATCAAGAATTCAGTTAGGGACAGGTTAGGTTTGAGTCAACCATGGGGTGATGTCAAAAATCCATTAGATATACGGGTTTGAAGCTCTAAAGAGATATAGATCTCCGCTAAACACAGATGCTTAAGAATTGTTGGCACATTTGTAGTGTTTAAGACTGTGAAAATAAATGAGATTTCCTAAGGAAGGCATAAATTGAAAAGAGAAAATAGGACCAAGCTCTGGGGACTTCAAACTTTGTTGTTTTAAAAGTTACTAATATTAAAAAAAAGTTACTAATATTTACTCAGAATTCACTTTGCACTAGGCATCATGCTAATTGCCTTACATAGATTATCTGAATTGATCCTCACAACAATCCAATTTTCTGTTCCAGTGGAAACTAAAGCTTTAAATGGGTTAAGTGATCTATTTAAGTTTAAATAGCTAGTAAGTGGAAGAGCAGGACTTCCCTTTCTGACAAATGCCATAGTATAATACAAGAAGAACTGACAAAAGATAAAATAAGGCATATGAATCTCTAGGAAAAATGCTTAACACACATTACAATAACACTTGTAAATTACACCGATTTTATGGCTTTTATTTTTTTTAATAAGTTAGAGAGTAAAGTCAATGGGTTAACTATACTCTTACAAGAAATCTGTCATGTACTATATATTTAAATATCTTTCTGTATGTAAATGTCTTATCACCCCAATTAGATTACTAAGTAGTTTAAAGATAGATTCAAAGTTGACTAAAAGTGTACATGCTTCTAAAACTCAACACCTCAAAAATGAATAATCCAATCAAAAAATGGACAGAAGACACGAATAGACATTTTTCTAAAGAAGACAGACAGACGGCCAACAGACGCATGAAAAGATGCTCAACATCACTCACCATCAGGGAAATACAATTCAAAACTACAATGAGATATAACCTCACACCTGTCAGAATGGTGAAAATCAACAACACAAGAAACAAAAGGTGTTGTCAGGTTGTGGAGAAAGGGGAACCCTCAGGCACTATTGGTGGGAATGCAAACTGGTACAGCCACTCAGAAAAACAGTATGGAGTTTCCTCAAAAAGTTAAAAATAGAACTACCCTACAATCCAGCAACGGCACTACTAGGTATTTACTCAAAGAATACAAAATACTAATTCAAAGGGATACATATACCCTGATGTTTGTAGTAGCATTATCTATAGTAGCCAAATTATGGACACAGCAGAAGTATCCACTGACACTTCTGGTGAATGGATAAACAATATACACAATGGGATATTGTGTGTATAATACACAATATACAATGGAATATTATTCAGCCATAAAAAATAAAATCTTGCCATTTGCAACAACGTGGATAGAGTTAGAGAGCATTATGCTAAGCAAACTAAGTCAAAGAAAAACAAATACCATATGATTTCACTCATATGTGGAATTTAAGAACAAAACAAATGAGCAAAGGGGGGGAAAAGACACAAAGGCAAACCAAGAAACAGACTCTTAACTATAGAGAACAAACTAAACTGATGGTTACCAGGGGGGAGGCGGGCATGGGTGACACAGATGATAGGGATTAAGGAGTACACTTGTCATGATGAACACCGGGTGATATATGAAATTGTTGAATCATTATATTGTATACCTGAAACTAATATTACACTGTATGGTAACTAACTGGAATTTGAATAAAGACTAAAAAAAATGTGCATGCTTCAAATAATACTATGGTAGGTATTTATTGAAGACATTTCAGAAAACAAAAAAGAAGGAAAATAACCAATCAGATCCCTACTGCAAAATCATATTTTTTATCCATTCTTGATATTTAGGATGTTTCCTTTATGTTTTCTATATATAGAACTTTTGTGTAGAATAATTGGAACCATATCAAACATATTTTTATATTCTCTTTTTAAAACCTGACATCACATCATAAGCCCTTTTCTATTTTATTATAGGCTTTGCAACAATATAATGACTTTATTTCTTTTTTTCATAATGACTTTATTCCTAATAGGTTTCTCTAGTTCATTTAATCATTCCCTTCTTTTTTTTCTTTTTTTTTAATCATTCCCTTCTAACTGAGCATTTAAGTTATTCACAATTGTAAAGCATTATACATAATTCTGCTATAAATAACTCTTTTTTCTCTCTTACTCTCTCTATATATCCCTATCTCTGTTTCTATCTCTATATTTTGGTCTTTAAGATTATTTACTCATGAGAGAGTTAGGTGGGAAAACATCACCAAATAATTATTGTGATTATTGTCACACCTGTTTAACCCATCAATGTATTAAATCGAAATCACAGGGAAACAAACATCATCATAAATAGAAGAAAAGAAGATCCACAACAAACTTCTTTAAAAGTAAAATGAACTGTAGGCATTTAAAATGCTATTTAGATGTATTTTTTTTAACTTCCCATTTATAGACACAACAAAGAATCTTAGGCTTTCTTTACAATTCCTTTATATCAGAAATGTCAGAAAGGATTGGGTTGCTTTTAATAAAATACTTTAAAATAATTTTTCAAATCTGATTTTAAAAGTTCTATTTTTAGTGGAAAATTACATTCAAAGTACTGGCTCAGTACAGAATGAAAATGAATATTCTATCCTCTCAGATATTATCCTCCAATATTGCTTTCCTTCCTTCTATCAGTTAACGCCTACTCATTGGTATGTAATGTTTCAATTAATCTCAAATTCAAAGTTTAGTGAGGAAGTTATATATTCAGAATATTTTTAATGAACACTGAGCATATTTCAGGCATTGTAGTAGGAACTATCCCAAACTATTTGCAGTTTCCTAAATTTGCCTGCTTTATCTCTTCTGGACCTCTATTCACATGCTACTACTCTGCTTCACCCCTCTTGTTTAACTGAGTAACTCCTACTGGTATTTCAAGTTTTCATTAGATAAAACATCCACTACAAAGCTCTCTCTTACACCCCAAGAATGTGTTAGATGCCCCTCATGTTATGCTACTTCACCCCCGGTGCTTATTCTTCATCCTTATCGAATCATAATTGCCTATTAACTTTTATGCCTCCTCCTACTATAACTGCCTAGAGGATAGATGATATGCCTGTCCTAAAAATTAAGAGGATTCAAGTTATCCTTATAATGTACACTTTTGTGAGTGTGTTGTGCTTATAAATGTTAACTGTCTTGAGACTATCTGGTATACATGGCACAATTTCACAATTATAATTGGCTCTACAGTATCCTATGTGTGATATTTATTCCTCTGATTAAATTGAAAGCTCCCTGGGTCAGAATTATTGTCTTAACCCTTTGTTGGAACCCCAGAGTAATAGAAGAGAACACTCATTATATAGTCATTGATGAGAGGTTACACTGAGTACAATCAGAATTCTAATGTCACCACCACAGGTGCCCAGCTCACTGGTAACCTAAAAACGCTACTCTAACTCTTCTATATGAACCAGGAATTTGACAACAAAATAAATTGTACAGCTCATCAGGGAAGCAATTTCTTAATATTTTCCAAGGAACAAAAAATACTTATTTTCAGGAGACCCATTTCTCAGAATCTCTCTTAAAAATGTAATCTAAAGGAGACTACTGTTTTCACTAAGGGTGGCTTATCTATCAGTTTTGGTAAAAAGTAAACTGGGCCTGTGGGCCCACCTATACCCTTCTTCCTTTTGGGAGCAAATGAGCCACAGAAGCACCTCTTCCCCAAGGGTAAAATCCTGTCACTACTGAGTTCAGGCATGGTTCATTTCTGGTGCAACTGGGGAGAGAGTAGCATGGGGAAGGAGTCTGCCTAATTCCAAGGTTTAGTTAGCAGATCATTTGGCTCTCACAATAAGCCCCATATTCCAACCTAGGCTTAATCAGTAATAAAGGTAATATTTTGGCTCCATCTGCCATTCTTTTGTTTTCTCAAATTATTCAAAGCCCAGGCAGAAAAGTAGAATGCAATTTATTGGCTCCCCTCAGAGACCAACAGATGGGAATCTGCAATTGTGAAAATAGATTTACTGTTATAGTAGTGAAATTTAAGTGATCCTCCTCTTCTACTTTCCTAAATTTTTATTATTATGTTATATTTTTTTAAAGGAGAGGTTGTAGGAAGGCTAAAGCAACAAAGCACCAAAAACAAACAAACCAAAATTATGCCTCTAATACATATCAGCTTAATCTTTTGTTACCACACCTGCTTGAAAATAATTAAGCTGAATTTGAAAAGTAAAACATGTTAATAAAAAAAACACAAGGTTTTAAACACACACTAAAAGTGCAAAAACATATGCTACTTTCAAAGTTCAAATGAGGTTAGCCCTATGGATAGTCTCAATTTTTCAAAGGGAAGAAGAAATATGAGGACTCTTTTTAACAATTCCAGAAGGCAAGACATTTTGGAAGAAAAGGACCACTTCTCTAGAGATGTCTGTTATTCTCTACAGAATTTTAAATATCATTATCACTAGCTGGCAGAGAAAGGATCCAATATGTCACTGGAAAATATGTCCCCAAATGAAGCAAATGATAGCAGTGAAAGCTTGGTTTAAGCCTAGACCTGCAATTTGGCTTCCTTGAGGCTCAGGCCTAGTAAAGAGTCAGACTCCACCCCAGGACTTACCTCTCATAGCCCCCCTGTGGCTTCCTACATCTGATTAGCTCCAGTAAACCCCCTTTCTGCATCTTGATAGTTTGACAGCTTCAGCTCAAAGGATCTCAAAGAGAACTTAGCAAAGTGCAACCTAATCCCCCCTATGTTTTAAAAGAAATTAGTTTCTATCTGAGAGCTGTGCATGTACCAGAGAGAAGGGCCTTTGGGGGTAGAGCTCCCTTAGCAGTATATGGACTGCTACCTGACACCACTCCTTACTTACTAAATCCCAGCAATTTAATGCTATATTCTGATATAAGAAGCACAATTAGATAAATTTGAGCATAAATGTGGCAATATGAGAAGAGGCTAGAAACCTTTCAGATGAGGGAAGTGATTAGAATTCCTTGACTAGTGAGGGAAAAATTTATTATGAAAATATGCTATACCCTGATTATTGAATTTTATATTTTTACCTTTTGCTCTATTAATCTGGAAGACTATTCTCAATGTAATCCATCAAGAAGGACATTTGACTGCAAGAATCAATTTCATCATCTATGAAATGGGGACATTATTTCACAGAGTGAGGTTTAAACTAGGCAACTAATTTAAAGAAATCTGGCACAGTGCTTACCTCATAGAAGAAACCCTAAAATGCCCATTGTTTTTCAGTTTATAAATAGCTTGCTTTTGCCCACCATACAGCATAAATTATTTCATTAACCTTCACACAGCCTATGTGCTGCCAAGTTGCATTTCAAACCACTCTAAATTCTTAACTCTTCTAATCTATCCTATATATGCAGTATCCAAAAATCTGAATGTTATTTCTTTCTCTTAGAGACTCACAGTGCATCTTAGCATATTAAGTGCTCTGAGATGCTCTATAATAAAGAAATGTATTCTTTTTGTTTGCTTTTTGAAATTTTCCAAATTTAGTATCTCTTTGGGTATTTTTCCATAGAACACACTAGAAAACAAGATACTAAATATAGGAATAGTTATTTCTCAGGGGCAGAATTATAGGTGATTTTTCTTTTCTTCTTTTTTCTTTTTTTATAATTTCTTCCCAAATCTGAAATTTCTGTATTTTTACAATCAGAGAAATCATTGTTTAAAAAAAGTAACCAGAGACACTAAGACTATATTTGCCAAATATTTGCTATACCAATCTTAGTGAGTCCCTTGGGCTTTTCATCAATACAATAGACATATCATTCCTATAATACTTTTCATGGTAAACATTGTGAAATCCAAGTATAATAAAATGCTAACAAATAAAAGCAGAATAGTTTGATTTTAAAACTCCCTTAAGAACTCAAATCCAAGGGTGTACAGATAGAGTCATTTTACTAAAGAATAATCAACTTGACCTTTTCAGGTTGAGGCATTCTAATTCTGACCTCATGGCTTTTGGAATGAGATTTAACCCTAATGAATATTTGGGCTACTTCTTAGCTTTGTGATCTAGAATAGAATGTATTACATAATCTCCCTGAGGATCTATTTTCTCATCTGCAAAATGGGAACAGGGTCACTCATGCCTCAGCGTTCTAAAAGAACTAAATGGGATAAGTCTCTGTGGAAGTGCTTTGTAAATGGAAGTACAAAACTCTGTACAGAAATTATTTTAAAGGAGACAAAAAATCCTCTCCTTAAAATATTAGGCTGAGAAAACCAAATGAAAAAATAAGGATGCCTCATGGCAATGCTTCATGTCTTAAGTACATGTCCTAAGTATAGTTTTGCAAAAAAATCACCAGTAAGTGTCAAATAGACATTTCTCCTCTAATTGAAAGACATTCTGATTATTAGCCGGTGAAAATGTAGTTTCCACTAAGTGAGATTTTGCCTATTATCTCCATGAGCATTCCACCCTTGTTGCCTTAGAGATTCCTCTTCTAGCTTTAATTCATAGTAAGTGAAATGTGCAAAAGTTGCCTTGCTAATAGTCTACTATTTATTTTACTAGAGACTGATGATAGTTTTCTCAGCTTTGATAGTGTTTTCTCACTTTTCATAAAGCAATTCCTTTTCTTGACCTTTAATATGTGACACAAAGCAATTATTTTTTGCTTTTGCAATACAAAAGCACCTATTGTCAAACTCTCAGACTAAAAATGACTGGATTCCAAGATTAATGAATGTTAATGAGAAAACTAGCAGTCTTTCTCCTCTTAATCATCCCTTGCATTAGTCTTTCTTTCAAATTCCAAACCACAAGGCTAAATCCCTAAAAAATGGGTATGTTCTATATGCAACACAAGAAGTACCCAGGAAATCCCACCAAATTAAAGGAAGGATGGGGGAAAAATCACTTATTATAATGGACCCTACTGTTATAACTAATATGTGGTTGACCAGAGAACGACCCCTTGGGAATCTGAAATCACACATTGTCTTTTCTGCTCTAGATTCTGCTCTAGATTCTAGAGAGCTGTGAGAAATAACCTTTAGACTTTTCTATATTAATTATATATCAAATTTTCAAACCATTGGACACTATCTGTTACCCTGTAATTATTTAGTTAAGCCATTCAACATCTTAGGCTTCAGTTTTCTGTAAAAATAAAGAGCTTATAAATGTTTATCAATAGAGAAAATATTTTATAGAAATTAGGGTTCATCTATAAATGGGATTTAATGGAACCACTAAAAGTGATATGTATGAATAGTCCAACAAAATATAAACCAGACTTATATGGGAGAAAATAAGGATAAAAAATTGTATATTAAAATGAGAATTACATGTAAAATGTATAAACATAGGCAACAGTCTAAGGAGAAATAGAGAAATGAATAATGCTTTGTCATTCTCTTTGTTGTTACTTTTATGATTCCTAAAGATCTTCCTCTTAACCAGTAGACCTAAATAAAGAAGTTAAGCTACTATGATTAGGGTTAAAATTCTATGACCCTGTACTGCAATGATATGAATACATATAGTTGCTTTGTTCTTAAGTATTCTGTGTACAGTGATTTTTACCTATGAATATATTGTGACACTTCTAAAGGAGAGATCATGTGGTTCATCCCCTTTCAATCCTTTGCATCACTAGCTGTTGAGGACTGAGCACATGTAAGAAAGCTAATAGATTTAGGCATTCAGGACTTGCAGCATTAATCCTGTGGTGAGTTAAATTATTTCTAGTCCCCTGGTATCAATTATATCATATCCCAGAACCCAGCTCATAACCCTCCTTAAGAAGAGGAATTATAGTACAGTTTGGCAGTATTGTTTGTTTAACATGTGTCTTCCTAAATGGAATGCATTTCTGTAAGGGTAGAGATACATTTGCTATGTTGATTGCACTATCTCTAGCACCAACGCTATGTCTGCAATTTGGAAAACAGGACACAAGAATTTGCTGGACCATTAGATCAAAATTTCTCAACCTGAGCATTACTGACATTTCAACTCTTTGTTTCAGGGGAGAGTTGTGCATTATAGGATGTTTAGAAGCATCTCTTGTCTCTACTCACTATATGCTACCATGTTCTCAATGAACATGTGACAATTGTCAAAACTGACTAAAATACTTAGTGATACATGATTCATTGCAAAAGTACTACCAGTACTTTCTCATGACATGGAGTGTTGGACAATATAAGCAGAAATGTAGGCTAGTATTCTTTTTTGTTTTGTTTTGTTTTTTAAGTTAGTATTCTTAACTAAGAATTGTCACCATCAGTAGTTTAAGCATCTACCAAGTACCCAGAGTTTAAACAGTTTCTGCAAAGGCTTTATAGTATACAAAGAGACTTAAGGTTTGTAACCAAGAACTTAAAAGGGAAAAAAGGTAAGGGAAATATAATTGGAATAAAGCTGGTTATATCAAAGGATTATAGTAAAACGAAAGTTTATAACAAGGCAAAAAAAGTCACTAATAACCAATATATTGCCAGATATCTCATCACCTTTCTAATAATTCATCTAGTGTGAAATAGCCATGGTGTAATGTCTACCCATCAGGAATTGTTAGGAGTTCCCCTTGCCTGGCTAGATGTGTAGTCTTTCCAATTATCAGTGCAAACAGTGCTTAAGCTTTGAGAGGTACAGAAGATTTTTTGGCAACTCTATTTTTCCCAGGAAGGGAGAACTGACCTAATGTGTCATCACACACATGCATACACACATACATGCACAATGTACATATACATCTTCTGGACTAAGGGTAAAAAGTTCTCTTTATTGAAAACAAAGAAGGAATTAAAATGCACATTTATAAACATTCCCAATAGAGGTCTATCCTAAAACCCTGTCTACCCTCTTACTCTATCACCTGGGCTGGATCACACAAAAGAAAATATCAAAACTCCTCTTTTCCTAAAGCAGCAGGCCCGAAGAACAAACCTTTGCCTTTCCTTTCTTTAGTCCTTATCTCTACCCTCATACTTTCCAGAGTCAAAGGTACCTCCCAAGAGAATGTGAGACCAGCTCCAAGTTTCACTACCCAAAAAAGCAGAGAGAGGAACAAGCAGCAAGCAGGTATTTCCAAAACCTTCTCATTCCATTCCCCTCACTGAACATTTCAAACATTCATTCAAACATGTTTGTGAGCCCTGCTTTCAGAGGAAGCTTTAAGAATGAATTAACAGTGTTTAACAAAGAATAGGCTTATATGAAACATGATTTATTACATCCCTAATAACATTTTTATATCAAACATGATCATCACTCAAATTCCATCTGCATCCCAATCATGTCTAAAAGTCTAAAACTTATTCATGCTTTTTCTGCTTATCCCAATAAGCTTGTGGTTTAGCAGGCATTCAACCACTGTTTGGTCAGCATTAGCATTGTTGGAAGGCTTAACAGGTTTCCCTTTTACTGTGTAGCTGGCCCCAAGTACCCAGTTAAGGCCTCAAGCCACTAGTGGCATCATTAATGTCACAATGATTAAGTGAGACAGCCAAGCACCAGTGCACCATAAAGAATAGGAGATTTCAAAGTCATCAAGTCTGAAGCACTGTCATGCTTCTTAAGGCAAATGCAGTAAGGTCATATTATTTCCACATTTTGCAGGTAAATGAAGAAGGCTGTTTCTGGCCTGTCAATAATACCTCAGAACTTTAACTGGCTCTTAGGACACAATGATAGATAACTATCACTTCTTTCCAGCATATACACTGAATTCTACTGGAAGAAATATATATTTGCAGTAAAACCATGAATATCTATTTCTAACTCTGCAAGAAAGTATACCATTGACACTCCCAAGGAATCTGCTTGAAAACTTATCAAATTACCCAAATTTGTAAATATACATGCCACATAAATTTCCCCATAAAATGAAGTGTAGTCATTTAAAAATCTAAATTCATTCATTAATCCATCAATTCACTCATCTTAGAAATTGTATGCAGGTTTAACTACGTGCCACGCATTGTGCTAAGGACTAAGAGCGCAAAATTTAATAAAACACAGTATTTTGCTCTTATTCCAGCAAGGAATAGAGACATTGAAAAAATAATATAAATATGATGACTGTTAGAAAGAGGTGTGTAAGATGATTGAATACTTTTATAGTCTGGAGTTGTAGAGAGGTGTGGCTGAGAACTTGGACTGAAGTTCAAATTCTAATACCAAAATTTACTATTGCAAAACCAATAGCTACTTACTCTAAATCTCAGTTTTCTGATTTTTCAAGTACAGCTGATTATATCTTCCTTAGACTCTACCATAAGAGTAAAGAATACATTTTATTATATGTGAAAGTACCCAGATAGATTTGGCACTTAGTACTTAATAAGTATTAGCTCTCCTTCATAACATCTAGTAACTCATGCTTTTTCAGTGTGGTTCAAGAACTCAATAGCTTTTGTGCTGTCATATCGATCAAAATGGTTAATAAACAATGTATTTAAAATTATAAATAATTAATGCTATAACAGCTAGAAAGAGACACTTCTCGGCAGGAGAAATTTTAGAAAGAATGGCTAGAAAATTGCTCTCTTGGATCAAGAAAAGATTGAGTGTATTTGCTCTAGGACTGGAAATCAATATGCAAGAAAAGCAAAGAAAATGTTCCCTAATGTTGAAAATGTCATTATAAAGGCCAACAAGGTATAATGAAGGTTCCAAGTGACAAAAATCAGATGAGCAGGTGAATGAGTAGAAAAATGAACAAACACTGTCCTTGGGAGCTTATAGTCTATTTCTGAATATAAAAATTACATTCTTCAATATAAAAATAAATTCTTACTACCCCCCAAAAAGGGTCTTCTTTGGAATCAAAGTTATCCCTCTGTTTGAAATTTAAATTCACAAAGAACTTAAATATTAACTGACAAAACAAGTAATTTAAAAAAGGAATGTAGGCTTACATAAAGATTCAAACTTTTTATATACTTTTAAAAATGTGAACTATATTTGGCCTTTTTGACCAAATAAGTAAAAAGGAAATTTGGTAATGAATTTATGTTTTGATTTCCTTATAATTATATAACAGTTGTTAAAATGATTTGGCAGTATAATGATTAATATAAAAACCATAGTAACAAATATTTATTGGTATGCAAATTACTTGCTTAAGCAGCATATCTTTGGAACTTTACTTTGTGTTGCCATGAGCAATTTTTAAAAGAAGAGAGGAATTCATAAGCTTTCCTATTACATGATCAATTTGAGAGATCTAATAATCTCAAGATTGGAAGCATCCTCAGAAATGCTCTTTGGTTAGTTGCCTATGACCTAGCAGGTAAATGGAAATCCAACAGCCTTCCTTCACTGTATGGTCCTATGTTTAGTTATCTTTGGTGCTCAGAGTTACTGCTTTGTACCTAAGTAAAGTTCTTCCTGAATCAATTTATTTACTACTCTAAACTACCTGCTATTCTGTCCTATTAATTCTGCTACAAGGAGCTTTAAAATTTTTCTCTACATTGTCCTCTCTGTTCTAGTTTGGCTTTCTTCCTACCACCAAAAGTAAAGGAATAAATCTGGGGCTTGAATTCTAGTCCCAATGCAGTGACCTCCTAGCAATGTGACTTTGAGGAAGCTACTTCACCTCTGTGGTCTCAGTTTTCTCTTTGTAAATTGACAGAATGGTACTTACAGTATCATTGAGATGCCTTCCAGTCCTGCCATTATATGATTTCCACAAGGCTTAATGAGTTGCCATCTGCTTTAGTAGTGGGGGAAAAGACACTCAAGCAAGAGGTCCAGATTTTAGTACAGGCTCTTCTGACTTGAGAAAACTCTGTCACCTCTCTGGGGACTAATTTGGCCCATCATTAAAATAAACATAACTATACCTGCTCTGTTTGCCTCACAGGGTGGGCAATCCAATAAGGTAAAGACATGGGTTAGCAAATAGTGTAAACTTTACCCTTACTAGTCTTTTAAGACTTGACAGATGCAGGTAAAGGAAAAAAATAGAGAAGAGAAAAAATATACACATTATTTAGAGAATAAAATTGAGAGAAAAATTACAAAAATAGGGATCAATTAGCTAATGAAAGGAGGAATTTATTTATCTCCTTAATGATTCCAAATATTTGAAGACCTTAACTATAGTAAAAGAAAACAAGTTAAATTTGGCAGTGGAGTGATTTGTAAAGCAAAGAACAATGGACTGGGTTCTAACACTATATCTGTCATTAATTAGATGAATTAACAACTTTGGACAAATCACACTCTCATGTTCTTTTATCACATACAGACCCTCAATGGACATAATCATATTAAAGGAGAAAAATTTTCTACATTATTAATTTTCTATTTTTTTATTTCTTAATTTTTTAGTAGTCTTTACCCCAACAGGGTAAAGAACTCATAATGCCAAGATCAAAAGTCTCATGCTCTACTGACTGGGCCGGTCAGCCACCTCTAAATTTTCTTTTTAAATACAGAGTTTTAAAATTAGGGAGAGAGAGAGACAGAGAGACAGAGAGAGGTAGAACTTCCCGATGGACTAGTTTATAACATTCTAAACCTCTTGCCAAGAAAAACTCAAAAGGCTGGATTATCAAAGCAATGTTTGAAGTCATCAAAGAACTACCAAGACAGCCAGGACTTAAGAGGCCAAGATCCCTGAGAAGGAAATTCATTGAGTTGGGCTCAACACTTCTTTTCTCCTGAAAGCATTTTCCTATTTGTACCCGGTACAGAGCAAGAGGCTGAAGAACTGAAACAGAAAGTTGAGAAGAAAACAGCTGCTGAGTAAAGCTTTTGGCAGTCTCAAGGGACTAAGAAACAAAAACTGGAGTTTAGAATTGAAAGAAAAGCTAGGACTTGAGGATTCAAGAATTTGCAATGAAGTAAAGTACAAAGAAGTGAGACCAATGCTATGTGCTATTTTTTCTCTGAAGGCAATATTCAATTCATCAGCAGAGCAGGGACAGAGACTAGGAAGCTGAGAAGAGTGAAGCCTCTGAGAACCGAAGCAGAACATTTAATAATCACACGATGCTGGAGAGATAAAAATTGGGGTTCAGACTCACGAATGAGGAAATGTCCTCATAAATATCTCAAGGTTAAGGTAAGGGTTGGGGTTAAGATTAGGGATAGGGATAGGGGGAAAGCAGAAATAAACCACCATCATAAAAACTAAAACTGTCTTCAATTCAGCCCAGCCTGTAATTGGATTAAAGAGATTGGCCCCTAATCTCTCTGAATGTTAGAAGAAAAAGTAAAAACTCTCTAAAGAAAGATGATGTTTTTCAGATTACCTATAATTTTTAATATACAATAGTTGCCATTCAGTAAAAACTTACAGATTGTCAAAAAATAAGAATAAAAAAAAAAAGAAAAAATAGAACAGACCCACAGTGGGGCACTGGCTCAGTGCTGAGTAGAGCATATGACTCTTAATCTCGGGGTTGTGAGTTTGAGCCCCTGGATGTAGAGATTACTTAAAAAGAAAATTAAAAAAAAAGAAGAACAGACCCACAGTTCATTCAGATATTGGCATTATTAGACATAGGCCTTGAAATAACCATGATTGATATGTTTAAGAAAATGAATGGAACCATTAAAATGGGTACTTTTCTGTATCCATGTTGTACTTCAATAGAAAGTCTGTTTTAAATGTTAATTTTAAAAGATGGAGAGATACCACAGACTGAGATTTATGAAAAAGGGTCAATGGAAAATCATAAACTAAAATTCAAAAAGTGAAACTAACAATTCAATAGGTGGGTTTAAAAATGAATATGACTCAGCAGAAGAGATGGTTAGTGTACTGGAAGGAAAGCTAATAAATAAATCCAAAATGAAGCACTGAAAGAAAAAAGAGATTAAAAATTATTTTAAAATGCTATAAAACACATACAGATCATAGGAAAAAAAAGTTTGTGTCAATGGACTTCCAGAATTGGATCAAAGAATGTGGCAGAAGCATTATATGATATGTAATAATCAATATATTTTCAAAACTGAAAAAAGACAAAGTCACAGGGGGGAGACCAATAAAATATAAATGTAGCATTGAGAAAAATCAAGAAAACTAAAATTGGTTATTAGAAAAGATATTTAATTTATAACCACCTAGTATGACTGATCAAGAAAAAAAATGAGACAAATTATTACTATCTGAAATAAAAAGTGGAATTCTTCTTCAGATTTTACAGAAGACATTATAAACAAAATAATGCCAATTAAAGGTAAAAATTTAGTTAAAATGGAGAAATACTAGAGTGAAAAAAATCTCACCAAAACTTACAAAAGAACAAATAGAAAATATTTCCAACCTTTAAAAAGACTAATTGAAGTATTATTTTAAAAGCATTCTCCAACCCAAAAGACTTCAAAGGGGACTTCTTCCAAATATTTATGTAAAAATGAATATCAATTTAAAACAAACTTCTAGAGAACAAAAAGTGATGAAATATTTCTCAGCTTATTTTGAGGCCAACATAACATTGATACCAAAAAGAAAAAAATCACAAAAGAGAAAAATGAGCAGCCAATTTTTCTCATTAGCATGAAAGAAAAAAAATAAAAAGCAAACCCAAAACATCTACATGAAAAGAATAACACCTCATGGCCAAGTTGGGTTTATTTAAGAAATGAAAGTTGTTTTAACTTTCAAAAATCAACCAGTGCAATTCACTATATTAACAGAAAAAAGAAAAAAATTTCATTTGATTGTTTCAATGGATGTGGAAAATGCAATTTATACAATTCAGTACTCATTCATATTTTCAAAAAGTCGTAGCAAGCCATGAATAGAAGTGAATAACCTTAGTCTGAAAACATTTTAAAAACAATATACTAATGTGAAATATTGAAATACTCTCCCTTAAGATTAGAATGTCAGCTATCATCATATCTATGAAGTATTGTACTGGAGGTTTTAGTGAGTACAAGATGAAAAGATATGAAAATTTAAGAAAATGAAACACAGGAAATAAAACCATCATTTTTCTCACATAATTGGATATATACATAAATCTAAAAAAATCTATTGATAAGATATTACAAATAAAAGCAAATTTAGCAAGTCCTCCATATACAAAGTTAGTATAAAAAATCAATTGTCTTTATGTATATCACCCACCAACAATTTAAAAATACAATTTTAAAATGATACTATTTGCAATAGCATCAAAATGTATATCTCATTGTAATGAAAGATGTTCAAGACATCTATACAGAGAATTAGAATTATATTACTAAAAGAAATTAATGAAGAGCAGTGTGGAGGAGCAAGGTGGAGGAGGAGTAGGAGACCTAAATTTCATCTGGTCCCAGGAATTCAGCTAGATAGGGATCAAACCATTCTGAACACCTATGAACTCAACAGGAGATCGAAGAAAAGAATAGCAGCGACTCTCTGAACAGAAAAGCAACCACTTTCTGGAAGGAAGGACATGTGGGGAAGTGAATCTGAGGTGATATTCAGGAGATACACAGCGGGGGAGGGGGCCTCCGTCAGTCACTTCTGGCAAGTGATAGAGCTGTGGAGCACAAAATCAGAAATTTTAGAAGTCAGCTCCGCTGAGGGATGTCACTCCAGTGGCTAAGTGGGGGGTGGAACCCTCACTGGGACAAGGTGGTCTCAGGACCCTCGGTGTCACAGAAAGACCGGAGGCTCCTGAGTGTGGCAGAGCTCCCAGGTATCGGAGTGGGGAATCTGGCTACAAAGTCGAAGGCAGGGAGTGGGCTCTCAGCTTGGGGTTGCCATAAACCATGATTCGCGGCACAGTCGGGCCACTGTTCTTCCAGCAGGGACCCAACAAGGGGCAGATCCAGGGAGACACGCCTTCCTCCCCCAGTAAGGGTGACATGGGAGTGCACAGGAATCTGCTGGGTTTGGAGACTCCTGAGGTCGTGTGCCAGAGATAGTAATGCTCAGTCACAGACTGGGTGAGCTCGTAGTGAGGCTGGAGACCAGAGAGATGGGAGTGATTGACTGCTTTTCTCTGAGGGATCATTGAGAAGTGGGGCCCTGAGGTCTCGGCTCCTCTGGGACAGAGACTGGGAGGCCGCTATTTTCACTCTTGTCCTCCAAAGCTGTACAGAAAGCTTGCAGGGAATAAAAGCTCCTGAGAGCAAACCCCAGCAGATTACTTAGCACAGCCCCATCAAGGGTGGTGCAATTCCTCCTCCGGCAAAGACATTTGAAAACCACGGCAACAGGCCCCTCCCTCAGAAGATCAGCAAGAACAGCCAGCCAAGACCAAGTTTACTGATCAATGAGAACAGCAGAAATCCAGCACTAGGGGAATACAGCACATAGGATTCATGGCTTTTTCCCCCTGATTATTTAGTCTTTCAGAGTTAATTTTTTTAATTTTCTTTTTTTCATTTTCTATTTTTTTTATTTTTGCTTTTTCCCTTTTTCTTTTCTTTTTTTTAAAGATTTTATTTATTTATTTGACAGACAGAGACATAGCAAGAGAGGGAACACAAGCAGGAGGAGTGAGAGAGGGAGAAGCAGGCTTCCCACCAAGCAGGGAGCCCAATGTGGGGCTCGACCAAGGACCCTGGGATCAAGACCTGAACCGAAGACACGCGCTTAACGACTAAGCCAACCAAGCGCCCCCTTTTTCCTTTTTCAACCAACATCTTATCAATCTCTTTTTTTAAAAATCTTTTTTATTTTTCATTTTTAGAGTCATATTCTATCCCGTCATTGTGGTTAACCTTATTTTGGTATATATATAGAAGTTGTTCTCTCTTTAAAATTTTGGGATACAGTTGCTTCTAACAGACCAAAATATACCGTAAATCTCTAGTGTATGGCTTTGTTCTAGTCTCCTGCCTGATCACATTCTCTCCCTTTTTTTTTTAATTTGACTTCTCTCTTCTTTCAACCAACTTCTTATCATATCAATTCCTTTTATAAAATCTTTTATGCTTTTCATTTTTACAATCACATTCCATTCCTTCATCATATTTACCCTTACTTTTGTACATATATAAGTTTTTCTTTCTTTAAAATTTTGAGAGGCACTTTCTTTTCACAGACCAAAATACGCCAAAAATCTAGTATGTGGCACTAATCTATATACCAGCCTAATCAATTTGATCATATTCTGGGTTTTTTTTATCTTTTTCTTTTTCTTTCTTTCTTTTTTCTTTTCTTTCCTTCCTTTTCTTTCCCCTGGTTTCAGGTCTCTTCTGATTTGTTTAGGGAATAATTTTCTGGGGTCATTATTACCCTGTTAGCATTTTGTTCTCTCATTTACCTATTGTCCTCTGGACAAAATGACAAGATGGAAAAAATCACCTCAAGAAAAGAACAAGAGGCAGTACTGACTGCCAGGGACCTAATCAATACAGAGAGTAGTAAGAGGTCAGAACTTGAGTTCAGAATTACAATTCTAAAGATACAAGGTGGGCTTAAAAAAAGCATGGAAGATACCAGAGAAACCCTCTCTGGAGAAATAAAAGAACTAAAATCTAACCAAGTCAAAATCAAAAAGGCTATTAATGAGGTGCAATCAAAAATGGAGGCTCTAACTGCTAGGATAAATGAGGCAGAAGAGAGAATTAGTGATATAGAAGACCAAATGATAGAAAATAAAGAAGCTGAGAAAAAGAGAGAAAAAACTACTGGATCACGAGGGCAGAATTTGAGAGATAAGCGATACCATAAGACAAAACAATATTAGAATAATTGGGATCCCAGAAGAAGAAGAAAGAGAGAGAGGGGCAGAAGATGTATTGGAGCAAATTATAGCAGAGAACTTCCCTAACTTGGGGAAAGAAACAGGCATCATAATCCAGGAGGCACAGAGAACCCCCCCAAAATCAATAAAAATAGGTCAACAACCTGACATCTAAAAGTAAAACTTACAAGTCTCAGAGACAGAGAAAATCCTGAAAGCAGATTGGGACAAGAGGTCTCTAACCTACAATGGTAAAAACATTAGATTGTCAGCAGACCTATCCACAGAGACCTGACAGGCCAGAAAGGACTGGCATGATATATTTAGAGCACTAAATGAGAAAAATATGCAGCCAACAATACTATATCCAGCTAGGCTGTCATTGAAAATAGAAGGAGAGATAAAATCTTCCATGGAGCACTGGGTGTTATACGCAAACAATGAATCATGGAACACTACATCAAAAACTAATGATGCAATGTATGGTGATTAATAAAAAACAAGAAAAAATAAATTGAAAAAAAATCTTCCAGGAAAAACAAAAACTAATAGAATTTGCAAACATGAAACCAGCCCTAAAAGAAATGCTGAAAAGGGTGCTCTAAGCAAAGAGAGAGCCTAAAAGTAACATGCCAGAAAGGAACAGAGACAATATACAATAACAGTTACCTTACAGTCAATACAATGGCACTAAATTCATATCTTTCAATAGTTACCCTGAATGTAAACGGGCAAAAATCCCAATCAAAAGACAGGGTATCAGATTGGATTAAAAAACAAGACCCATCGATATGCTGTTTCCAAGAGATTCATTTTAGACCCAGACTCCTCCAGATTTAAAGTGAAGGTTTGAAAAACCATTTACCATGTTAATGGACACCAAGAAAGCTGGGGTGGCAATCCTTATAACAGACAAATTAGATTTTAAACCAAAGACTATAATAAGAGATGAGGAAGGACACTATATCCTACTTAAAGGGTCTATCCAACAAGAAGATCTAACAATTGTAAATATCTATGCCCCTAACAAGGGAGCAGCCAATTATATAAGCCAATTAATAACAAAAGAAAAGAAACACATCAACAACAATACAATAATAGTAGGGGACTTAACACCCCCCTCATTGAAATGGACAGATCATCTAAACAAAAGATCAACAAGGAAATAAATATTTAAATGACACACTGGACCAAATGGACTTCACAGATATATTCAGAACATTCCATCCCAAAGCAAGAGAATACACATTCTTATCTACTGCCCATGGAACATTCTCCAGAATAGATCACATCCTAGGTCACAAATCAGGTCTCAACTGGTACCAAAAGACTGGGACCATTCCCTGGATATTTTCAAACCACAGTGCTGTGAAACTAAACTCAATCACAAGAGGAAAGTCGGAAAGAACTCAAATACATGGAGGTTAAAGAACATCCTACTAAAGAATGAATGGGTCAACCAGGAAATTTAAGAAGAATTAAAAGAATTCATGGAAACAAATGAAAATGAGAAAACAACTGTTCAAAATCTTTGGGATGCAGCAAAGGCAGTCCTAAGAGGAAAGTATGTAGCAATACAAGCCTTTCTCAAGGAACAAGAAAGGCCTCAAATACACAACCTAACCCTACACCTAAAGGAGCTGGAGAAAGAACAGCAAATAAAGCCTAAACCCAGCAGGAGAAAAGAAATAATAAAGGTCAGAGCAGAAATCAATGAACTAGAAACCAAAAGAAGAGTAGCACAGATCAACAAAACTAGGAGATGGTTCTTTGAAAGAATTAATAAGTTTGATAAATCCCTGGCCAGACTTATCAAAAAGAAAAAAGAAATGACCAAATAACTAAAATCATGAATGAAAAAGAGGAGATCACAACCAACATCAAAGAAATATAAACAATTATAAGAACATATTATGAGCAACTATATGCCAGCAAATTAGACAATCTGGAAGAAATGGATGCATTCCTAGAGATGTATCCACTAATAAAACTGAACCAGGGCGAAATAGAAAATCTGAACAGACCTATAAACACTAAGGAAATTGAAGCAGTCATCAAAAATCTCCCAACAAATAAGAGCCCGAGGCTAGATGGCTTCCCAGGGGAATTCTACCAAACATTTAAAGAAGAATTAATATCTATTCTTCTGAAACTGTTCCCAAAAATGGAAAAGGAAGGAAAACTTCCAAGCTCATGTTATGATGCCAGCATTACCTTGATCCCAAAATAATACAAAGACCCCATTAAAAGGAAAATTACAAACCAATATCCCTGATGAACACGGATGCAAAAATTCTCACCAAAATACTAGCCAACAGAAATCCAACAGTACATTAAAAGGATTATTCACCACGACCAAGTGGGATTTATTCCTGGGTTGCAAGGTTGGTTCAACATCTGCAAATCAATCAATGTGATACAATACATTAATAAAGGAAAGAACAAGAACCATATGATCCTCTCAATAGATGAAGAAAAAGCATTTGACAAAGTACAGCATCCTTTCTTGATCAAAACTCTTCAGAGTGTAGGGATAGAGAGTACATACCTCAATATCATAAAAGCCATCTATGAAAAACTCACAGCGAATATCATTCTCAAAGGGGAAAAACTGAGAGCTTCCCCTAAGTTCAGGAACATGGCAGGGATGTCTACTATCACCACTGCTATTCAACATAGTATTAGAAGTCCTAGCCACAGCAATCAGACAACACAAAGAATTAAAAGGCATTCGAATCAGCAAAGAAAAAGTCAAACTCTCACTCTTTGCAGATGATATGAAACTTTATGTGGAAAACCCATAAGACTCCATCCTAATACTGCTAAAATTCATACAGGAATTCAGTCACATGGCACGATATAAAATCAATGCACAGAAACCAGTGGCATTCCTATACACCAACAACAAGACAGAAGAAAGGGAAATTAAGGAGTCAATCCCATTTACAATTGTACCCCAAACCATAAGATACCTAGGAATAAATCTAATCAAAGAGGCAAAGAATCTGTACTCAGAAAACTATAATATACTCATGAAAGAATTTGAGGAAGACACAAAGAAATGGAAAAACATTCCATGCTCATGGATTGGAAGAACAAATATTGTGAAGATGTCAATGCTACCTAGAGCAATCTACACATGTGATGCTATCCCTATCAAAATACCATCCACTTTTTTCAAAGAAATGGATAAAAATAATCCTAAAATTTGTATGGAACAAGAAAAGACCCCAAATAGCCAGAGGAACATTGAAAAAGAAAAGCAAAGCTGGTGGCATCACAATTCCAGACTTCAAGCTCTGTTACAAAGCTGTTATCATCAAGACAGTATGGTATTGGCATAAAAACAGACAAATAGATCAACTGGAAGAGAATAGAGAGCCCAGAAATGGACGCTCATCTCTATCGTCAAGTAATCTTCGACAAAGCAGGAAAGAATGTCCAGTGGAAAAAAGTCTCTTCAACAAATGGTGTTGGGAAAATTGGACAGCCACATGCAGAAGAATGAAACTGGGCCATTTTCTTACACCACACACAAAAATTGACTCAAAATGGATGAAAGACCTAAATGTGAGACAGGAGTCCATCAACATCCTAAAGAAGAACACAGGCAGCAACCTCTTCGACCTCAGCCACAGCAACTTCTTCCTAGAAACATCACCAAAAGCAAGGGCAAAAATGAACTATTGGGACTTCATCAAGATAAAAAGCTTTTGCACAGCAAAGGAAACAGTCAACAAAACCAAAAGAGAACTGACAGAATGGGAGAAGATATTTGCAAATAACATAGTAGATAAAGTGCTAGTATCCAAAATCTATAAAGAATTTCTCAAACTCAACAACCCAAAGAACAAATAATCCGATCAAGAAATGGGCAGAAGACATGAACAGACATTTTTCCAAAGACATGCCAATGGCCAACAGACACATGAAAAAGTGCTCAATATTGCTCAGCATAGGGAAATCCAAATCAAAACTTCAATGAGATACCACCTCACACCAATCAGAATGGCTAAAATTAACAAGTCAGGAAATGAGAGATGTTGGCGAGGATGTGGAGAAAGGGGAACCCTCCTAAACTGTTGGTGGGAATGGAAGCTGGTGCAGCCACTCTGGAAAACAGTATGGAGGTTCCTCAAAAAGTTGAAAATAGAGCTACCATATAATCCAGCAATTGCACTATTGGGTATTCACCCCAAAGATACAAATGTAGTGATCTGAAGGGGTACATGCACTCCAATCTTTATAGCAGCAATGTCTACAATAGCCAAACTATGGAAAGAGCCAGGATGTCCATCGACAGATGAATGGATAAAGAAGGTGTGGTATATATATACAATGGAATACACAGCCATCAAAAAAACATGAAATCTTGCCATTTGCAATGATGTGGATGGAACTAGAGGGTATTATGTTAAGCAAAATCAGTCAATCAGAGAAAGACATGTATCATATGATCTCACTGATATGAGG
>NW_027397097.1:14283594-14301888 GCF_003265705.2 Callorhinus ursinus
TCTGAAACAAATAATACATTATATGTTTAAAAAAAATGAAGAAGTAGAAGAAGATAGCAGGAAGAGAAAAATGAAGGGGGTGGGAATCGCAGGGGGAGACGAACCATGAGAGACTATGGACTCTGAGAAACAAACAGCGTTCTAGAGGGGAGGGGAATGGGGGGATATGTTAGCCTGGTGATGGGTATTGAAGAGGGCACATACTGAATGGAGCACTGTGTCTTATATGCAAACAATGAATTATGGAACACTACATCAAAAACTAATGATGTATGGTGACTAACATAATTCAATAAAATTTTAAAAAAGAAATTATTGAAGAGCTAAATAAATGAAGAAAGTATATGTATATATGTATATCTATATCATGCGGATGGATTATAAAGTCAATGTTTTAAATATGTAAATTCTTCCCAAGTTGTTTCACAGATTTAATCAATTCACAATCAAAATCTCAGCAAGAATTTTTGTGGAAATTGCCAAATTGATGCTGAAATGTATTAAAAAATGTAATAGCCAAGATTTGTGAAGAAAACTGTGAACAAAAGTAAAGCTTAAGGGTATATACAACCAGATATTAAAACTTATTATATGCAGTAATTTTCTAAAGATTTTATTTATTCATTTGCAATAGAGACAGAGAGAGAACAATCAGGGGAGAGAGAGAGGGAGAAGCAGACTCCCTGCTGAGCAAGGAGCCCAATGCGGGACTTGATTCCAGGACCTTGGGATCATGACCTGAGCCGAAGGCAGACGCTTAACCATCTGAGCTACCCAGGCGCCCTATATGCAGTAATTAAGAGAATGTTCTAATTGCATAAGGTTAGACAAATAGACCAAGTAAATAGACTAGAGTCTAGAGACAAACCCACTTAAAAATTGTTACTTAATATACATCAAGGGCCCTCTGCAATTCAGTGAGGGAAAATATGGTATTACCAATAAATAGTCAATTGTATTTCTATGGTATAGGGAAAACTGATTTGTGACCCTCCACCTGACACTATTCACAAACGAACTCCAAGTCCAGTGTAGATTTAAATGTGAAAAATTCTAGACGAGAACATACAAAAATATTTTAATGACCATGAGGTAGGCATAGATTTCTTAAAGAGGGCCAAAAAAAGATTTTATGGTTTCATAAAAAAAAATTGATAAGTTGGACTAAATTAAAAGTAAGAACTTTTGTTCAAAAGATACAATTAAAAAATGGAAAATGCAAGCAAAAAAAGGGAGAAAATAGGGCGCCTGGGTGGTACAGTTGGTTAAGCATCTGCCTTCTGCTCAGGTCATGATCCCAGGGTCCTGGCCCAAGTCCTGCATCAGGTTCCTTGCTCCACAGGGAGCCTGCTTCTCTCTCTGCTTCTGCCTCTCTCTCTGTCTCTCATGAATGAGTAAATAAAATCTTTAAAGAAAGGGAGAAAATATTTGCAATACATATGTGCAAAATAGGATTCATATTCAAAATACATATGAATCTATCAAATCAATAAAAGAGAGAAAACTCAAACCAATAAACACATGAAAAAAATGTCAAGCTTGTTATTCATCAGACAAAAGCAAAATTAAAACCACAATATTACTACATATCCACCAAAGTAGCTACTGAAAAAATATAGAGCAACTGGAACTTACATCACTGGTGGGAGTATAAATTTAAATAACCGCTTTGCAAAACTCTTTTATAAATTTCTGCTAAACATATGCATATTCTAAGATCTAGCAATTTCATTCCCAGTTGTATAACTAAATGCACACCAAAAACGCACCCCCAAAATTTACCAAAATTCTCCTAGAAGACTTAGTTGTAATAGCCTGAAACTGGAGTGCAAACCAATGTCCATCAACAGGAGAGTGAATAAATAGTGTAGTATATTTGTGCAATGATTATATAGTAGTGAGAAAAGACAAATTGCTTCAGAATGCAACAGGATGAATCTCACAAACATAGTGTTGAGTGAAAGAAGCAAGGCAAAAAATACTGTAGGGCCTCATTTATATCAATTTAAGACAGGCAAATCTAATCCAAAGTAACAAATCTCACGAGAAGGGTTACTTTTGCACTATGAGTGTTAGTGACTAAGAGCACTGAAGGCCCCTGTTTTGTTGATATTTATATCTAGATCTGAGTGATTGTGTTCATTTTGTGAAAATTCATCAAGCTATACCTTAGTGTGCTTTTCTGTATTTATATTTTACTTCAATTTAAAAATATATGACTGAATGGATAAGTAAATAAGTAGACCAACACATGATTTTTAAAAGAATTATGGTAAAAATATACGACATGGGATCTATGCTCTTAAAATTTTAAGTGTACGGTATTGTTAACTATAAGCATAAGGTTGTACAAAAAATCTCTAGAACTTTTTCATCTTACATGATTGAAACTATACTCACTGAACAGCAACTCCCCATTTCCCTCTGCCCTTGGCCCCTGTCCACCATCATTCTATTTTTTGTTTTAATGAGTTTGATTACTTTAAATACTACATATAAGTGGAATCATGTGGTATTTGTCCTTCTGTGATTCACCTATTTTACTTAACATGTCAAGGTTCATCCATGTAGCATATAAAAAAGTTCTTTCTTCTTAATAGTTGAATAATATCCCATTGTATGAATATACCATATAATCTTTTTCATTTATTTGTTTCAAGTTTTTATTCAAATTCCTATTAGTTAACATATAGTGTACTATTAGTTTCAGGATAGAATTTAGTAATTCATCACATACATATAACACCCAGGGCTCATCACAACAAGTGCCCTCCTTAATACCTATCACCCATTTAACCCATTCTCCTACCCACTTCCCCTCCAGCAACCCACAGTTTGTTCTCTAGAGTTAAGAGTCTGTTTGCCTCCCTATTTTTCTCCCCCTGCATTCATCTGTTTCTTAAATTCCACATATGAGTGAAATCAAATGGTATTTGTCTTTCTCTGACTGACTTATTTCACTTAGCATTATACTCTCTATTCCATCCATGTTGTTGCAAATGGTAAGATTTCATTCCTTTTTATGGCTGAGTAGTATTTTATTATATATGTGTGCATTATATATTTCATTATGTATATAATTCTATTATATTATGTATTCCATTACATATAATTCCATTATAAATGTATATATATAATTCCATTAGATAGAGAAATGATAGATGATAGATGATAGATAGATATAGATGATAGAGAGATAGATAGATAGATAGATAGATAGATAGATAGATAGATAGATGATAGATAGATAGATAGATGATAGATAGATAGGTAGATGATACCACAACTTCTTTATCCATTCATCTGTACATGGACATTAAGGTTGTTTCTACTTCTTGACTATTGTAAACAATGCTGCAATGAACATGGAGGTGCAGGTATTTCTTCAAAATCCTGATTTCAATTCTTTTTGATAAGTACCCAGAAGTGGGATTGCTGCATCATATGGTCGTTCTATTTTTAATTTTTTGAAGAACCTCCATACTGTTTTCCATAGCGGCTGCACCATTTTACATTCTCACCAACAGGGCACAAGAGTTCCTATTTTCCCACATCTTCATCAACACTTGTTATTTTCTGTTTTTTTTTTCTTTTGCTTTGTTTTTCATAACATCCATCTAACAGATGTAAGGTAATAGCTCTTTATAAGGGTTTTGACTTGCATTTTCCTGATGATTAGTAATATTGAGCATCTTTTCATATACCTAGCAATCTGTATGTCTTCTTCAATGAAAAATCTATCCAAGTCCTTTACCCATTTTTTAATCAGATTGTTTTCTGTTTGTTTTGTTTTGTTTGCCACTTAATTGTAGAAGTTCCTTATATATTTTAGATATTAACCCTTTATCAGATGTTATGCAAATATTTTCTCCCATTCTCTAAGTTGCTTTCTCACTCTCTTGTTTCCTTGTCTATGTAGCAGATTTTTAGTTTGATTTTAGTCTCAGTTTTCTGTTTTGCTTTTGTTGCCGTGTGTGTGTGTGTGTGTGTGTGTGTGTGTGTGTAATTGAAATTTCTGTCTAGGTCATTTTGACTCCCCTCTTTCTGTAATGACATCTGTTTTCTACAAATATTTTCAAGACTAAATACATGATTTGAATTTTTTGGCTTTTTTTTGGTCATACATTACTTGGCCTAGGTTAGCCATAAAAACAAAATTAGCAACTTGTTTTTTTGACCCCAGCAACCAATGCCCTTCTTCTCAGGACACATCTCTCAGAAGGCAACTGTCATATTGTCTGAAGGGTGGCACGTCAGTCAAGCCTCAAAAGAATAAAGCAGGGGCGCCTGGGTGGCTCAGTTGTTAAGCATCTGCCTTCAGCTCAGGTCATGATCCCACAGTCCTGGGATCGAGCCCCGCATCGGGCTTCCTGCTCAGCGGGAAGCCTGCTTCTCCCTCTCCCACTCCCCCTGCTTCTGTTCCCTCTCTCACTGTGTCTCTCTCTGTCAAATAAATATAATCTTTTATTAAAAAAAAAGAGTAAAGTAGAAAAAGCTGAGGAAATTCAGTATTTCCTCCCAAAGGAAAAACTGATGATTGAGATATAAATATTCTACTCTTTGTCCTTCCTAGGAACATATATAATTTCAAATCTCACTAGAATGAATCCTCTTGATCAAATCCTAAAAATTGTGAGTTACAAATTCCATCACTAAGTTATTTCACATTTCTATGCTATATTTTTTTTGTTTTATTGGACAAAAATGTTATAAATTCTAAAGCATATCACTAGGCATTGACCCCGTTAATTTTCCAACAGTTTTGCTCTCTGAGTGTCATTTCAATTTATTTCATTTTATAATCTCTTTTTCAGGTAAGTGCTCTAATACTTCAGGCACTTTGCTCCTAACATATCATGTGACTCTGGAAATTTCCCCCAGCCCATTTCAGCGCATCCAATACTTGGATGACTCAGCTGCAGGATTTGACATTCGTCTAACCAGATTACTGAAGATGAACATAACTTGCAAAAAGAGGGGTCACTTTGGAGGTTATAATACACTAGGTAGGGAGGACTTTCCCAATATTGCACTGATGAAACCTGAAATTGTGCCACTTTCACTTTGGTTATCTGAAATTAAACAGAATTCAGACTCTATGTAGTCACAATATCTTTGAGCAATTCAGAAAATAGGATGAAGCTTTTTTATGCCATGGAAGAAGGTAAAGTTCATTATTTATGGATGAAAATCTTTACCAATGTAACAATTAAGAAATGTGGGAGACAACTTAGGTTTAACTAGTGTTTGATTATTGCATTCTAGCTATAAAGTTCTACATAAAAGAATTTTATATTTAAATAGTATTTTCTACCTTTAAGCATGCATCTGTTTAAAGGGCTAGTGATTCCCACTACACAGGATTATTGAGAAGATAATAATAACAGCTACCTTTTATTGAAAGCCTAGTATGTTCTAAACATTAATGTTAATTAATGTTAACTAACATGAACTATTTGATCTCTATAAGGAATATTACAGACCAAGTAAAAACAGACTCAGAGAAAATAAGTTCTTACCCAAGGTCATACAGCTTGTTAGGGGCAAGGAAAGACTTAAATCATATTTGTTTTATATGCAAATCCACGATCTTAACCATTACCTCATAGAGCTCTAACAAGGTAATAGAAATGAATGTTTTAAAAGTTATCTATCACTACATTAATTGAAGAGGCAGATCTGGTAAATTAAAAAGGGCATCATACATGGAGCTGCCTTGGAAACATTTGAAACCAGAAGTTTGAAAGAGTTGGTACTCTCACCACAACAAAGTTGTGGCTTCTGAGCTGCATAATCAATATAACAGAAAAAGAAGAACTGTAATAATAGACCTATAGCAGTACACAACAGTTTAAAAAAAAATTTTTAATGACTCTGCCAGCAGGGGTGGGAGCAAGGATGGAACTGGAATAACAAATCATGAAATACACTTATATTTAGTTTAATTAAATTAACTTAATCATTTTAGTCAAGGCATCTAGTCATTAAAGAATTAAAAATTATAAATGTAGTACTGAAGTACTAAAATAGTGAAAACTAAACAAAATCTAAACAAATCTTATATTAAGCAATGATGTGTGCCATCCTCAATTCAGGATCATCATACTCATTCCCCCCACTTGATAGGGATGTTAGCTGCTAAGGTTCACAGTTGCACCCCTCTCCAAAAAGCTGACTTGACCAAAATTATTTCCCCTCCCTTGGGCAACTTGCCCAAGTAACTGATTGATGTGGTGGTACAATGACCCAGCAAACCTTGTTTCACATGAGAACAATTCTGAAGGGCCATTCCACCTCCAGAGCTCCCTATAGGATCATCAGAGGTCTCTTCTTATGGTTCTTAGTATTATTACAAAATATGCACCTCTTCTCTATTTTCCCACAATCAAGTGATGGAGCAGTAAATCTTCTACATGAAGTTGGCATGTACTTTGTGTGACTCTTAAAAATCCATCCATAGGGGCACCTGGGTGGTTCAGTTGGTTAAGCGACTGCCTTCGGCTCAGGTCATGATCCCAGGGTCCTGGGATCAAGCCCCACATCGGGCTCCCTGCTCAGTGGGAAGCCTGCTTCCCCCTCTCTCACTTCCCCTGCCCGTGTTCCCTTTCTTGCTGTCTCTCTCTCTCTCTCTCTGTAAATAAATAAATGAAATCTTTAAAAAAAAAAACCCATACATAATGAGGCAATCACAATGAAAAATGGTAGACCTTATGACTAAGAGAATTTTTAAAGACTTGCATGATTATCAGCTTAGGAAATCTGTTTCTACAAAGCGAAATAGTTTAAAGTAATAAAGAACCAACTTTATTTAAAATTCCCTGATGGCTAATGAGGATGAACATTTTTTCATGTGTCTGTTAGCCATTTGTATGTCTTCTTCAGAAGTGTCTGTTCATGTCTTCTGCCCATTTTTTGACTTGATTATTTGTTTTTTGGGTGTTGGGTTTGAGAAGTTTTTTATACATCTTGGAAATCAGCACTTTGCCTGTAGTGTCATTTTCAAACATCTTCTCCCATTCTGTGGATTGCCTCTTTGTTTTGTTGACTGTTTCCTTTGCTGTGCAGAAGCTGTTTATCTTGATGAACTCCCAAAAGTTCATTTTCACTTTTGTTTCACTAGCCTTCGGAGATGTATCTTGAAAGAAGTTGCTGTGGCAATGTCGAAGATGTTACTGCCTATGTTCTTCTCTAGGACTTTGATGAGATCTTTCATCCATTTTGAGTTTATCTTTGTGTATGGTATTAGAGAATGGTCGAGATTCAGTCTTCTGTATATAGCTGTCCAACTTTCTCAGTACCATTTATTGAAGAGATTTTTTTTCCATTGCATATTTTTTCCTGCTTTGTCGAAGATTATTTGACTATAGAGTTGATGGTCCATATCTGGGCTCTCTATTCTGTTCCATTGGTCTATATGTCTGTTTTTGTGCCAGTACCATGCTGTCTTGGTGATCACTGCTTTGTAGTATAGCTTGAAATCAGGCAACGTGATGCCCCCAGCTTTGTTTTTCTTTTTCAACATTTCTTTGGTGATTCAGGGTCTTTTCTGATTCCATACAAATTTTAGGATTGTTTGTTCCAACACTTCGAAAAATGTCATTGGAACTTTGATCGGGATGGCGTTGAAGGTATAAATTGCTCTGGGTAGCAGAGACATTTTAACAATGTTTATTTTTCTGATCTATGAGCATGGAATGTTTTTCCATATTTTTGTGTCTTCTTCAATTTCTTTCATGAGTGTTCTGATACCACCTTACACCAGTTAGAATGGCAAAAATTGACAAGGCAAGAAACAACGAAGGTTGGAGAGGTTGTGGAGAAAGGGGAACCCTCTTACACTGTTGGTGGGAATGCAAGTTGGTACAGCCACTTGAGAAAACATTGTAGAGGTGCCTCAAAAAATTAAAAATAGAGCTACCCTTTGACCCAGCAATTGCACTACTGGGTATTTAGCCCAAAGACACAGATGTAGTGAAAAGAAGGGTCATATGCACCCCAATGTTCACAGCAGCAATGTCCGCAATAGCCAAACTGTGGAAAGAGCTGAGATGCCCTTCAACAGATGAATGGATAAAGAAGATGTGGTCCATATATACAATGGAATATGACTCAGCCATCAGAAAGGATGAATACCCAACTTTTACATCAACATGGATGGGACTGGAGGAGATTATGCTAAGTGAAGTAAGTCAAGCAGAGAAAGTCAATTATCATATGGTTTCACTTATTTGTGGAACATAAGGAATAGCATGGAGGACATTAGGAGAAGGAAGGGAAAATGAAGGGGGAGAAATCAGAGGGAGAGATGAACGATGAGAGACTATGGACTCCAAGAAACAGACTGAGGGTTTGGGAGGGGACGGGGATGGGGGGATGGGTTGGCCCAGTGGTGGGTGTTAAGGAGGGCATGTACTGCATGGAGCACTGGGTGTTATACGAAAACAATGAATTGTGGATCACTACATCAAAAACTAATGATGTATGGTGACTAACATAACATAATCAAATTAAATTAAATATATTTAAAAAAGAATAGTGTCCTGAAGACAAAATATTAAAAAAAAGAACTAACTTTAGTACCAACAGGCTATATGTCCCTCTAATTTGAAGCACTTAAATGAACTTTTTCCCATTCTTATCTTGAATGAAATATGAAATCTATGCTGTGGAATGGAAATAATCCCCACTGCTTCATAAATCTGTGAAAAGTTATTTAATAAGAAGCAATGATTTGCCTAAAGGAGAACACAGGTAGCAACCTTTTCGACCTTAGCCGCAGCAACTTCTTCCTAGAAACATCGCCAAAGGCACGGGAAGCCAGGGCAAAAATGAACTATTGGGATTTCATCAAGATAAAAAGCTTTTGCACAGCAAAAGAAACAGTCCACAAAACCAAAAGACAACCGACAGAATGGGAGAAAATATTTGCAAACGACATATCAGATAAAGGGCTAGTATCCAAAATCTATAAAGAACTTATCAAACTCAACACCCAAAGAACAAATAATCCAATCAAGAAATGGGCAGAAGACTTAAACAGACATTTCTCCAAAGAAGACATCCAAATGGCCAACAGGCACATGAAAAAGTGCTCAACATCACTCAGCATCAGGGAAATCCAAATCAAAACCTCAATGAGATACCACCTCACACCCGTCAGAATGGCTAAAATTAACAAGTCAGGGAACAACAGATGTTGGCGGGGATGTGGAGAAAGGGGAACCCTCCTACACTGTTGGTGGGAATGCAAGCTGGTGCAACCACTCTGGAAAACAGTATGGAGGTTCCTCAAACAGTTGAAATTAGAGCTACCGTTCGATCCAGCAATTGCACTACTGGGTATTTACCACAAAGATACAAATGTAGGGACCCGAAGGGGTACGTGTACCCCAATGTTTATAGCAGCAATGTCCACAATAGCCAAACTGTGGAAAGAGCCAAGATGTCCATCGACAGATGAATGGATAAAGAAGAGGTGGTATATATACACAATGGAATATTATGCAGCCATCAAAAGGAATGAGATCTTGCCATTTGCAACGACGTGGATGGAACTGGAGGGTGTTATGCTGAGTGAAATAAGTCAATCAGAGAAAGACATGTATCACATGACCTCACTGATATGAGGAATTCTTAATCTCAGGAAACAAACTGAGTGTTACTGGAGTGGTTGGGGGTGGGAGGGATGGGATGGCTGGGTGATAGACATTGGGGAGGGTATGTGCTACGGTGAGCGCTGTGAATTGTGCAAGACTGTTGAATCACAGATCTGTACTTCTGAAACAAATAACGCAACATATTTTAAGAAAAAAGGAAAAGAAGAAGATAACAGGAGAGGAAGAAAAGGGGAGTATGTCAGAGGGGGAGACGAACCATGAGAGATGATGGACTCTGAAAAACTGAGGGTTCTAGAGGGTAGGGGGGTGGGGGGATGGGTTAGCCTGGTGATGGGTATTGAGGAGGGCACGTTCTGCATGGAGCACTGGGTGTTATGAACAAACAATGAATCATGGAACACTGCATCAAAAACTAATGATGTAATATATGGTGATTAACATAACAATAAAAAATTAGAAAAAAAAAACTAATGATGTAATATATGGTGATTAACATAACAATAAAAAAATTAAGAAAAAAGAAGCAATGATTTGTGGTATTTGTAGATAAAGTTATACTGAATTGTATGATAACATTCACTTCAACAAACATTTGACATTTATTAACAGCCTTTTATTAGCAAAGCACTCATCTGGGTTCTGTGGGAATGAACAAATATGATGATTTTAGACCCTAAATATTTGTTGACCCAATTCCTTTTATTCCTTTTCTTCATAAGCCCACAATTTAGTTGGGAAGAAAGGTAATAAAAATACAAAAAAGTCAGACAGTGACTAAGCCCATGTGTATGTTAACAAGGCAAACATGAGGATGAAACTAAATGTCTGTCACATAATTAACACTTTGTTCTTAGCATATCATATTCTATTACAATGTATCAAAGTAGTAGGAATATAGTACAACCAAGAAAATGATACCAAATATTTCCAGAAAGTCTTTCAGGCCTGAATGCTAAAAGTGAGGAAATCATGCTATCACTGAGCTTAAATAAAAAGCGCTGTATCTTTCCAAAAGATTTTCTAATAAATTTTATTCAATTTTAGATATAAGCAGTTAGGAAGACTTATGAATGAATATGCTTAAGTTTCAGTGTAAAAAGCACACATGGTTGTATATAAATCTCATCATATTCCACATCAAATCTACTCTTCTTTCCTGCTTTTCCTGTCTCAGGGAATGGCACTACTATCTGCTCACTTGTTCACATTAGAAATCTGTAAATCACCTTCAGTACCTCTCTATCCCTTGTCTCATATATCCAACCAAGAAACTGATCTAATATACAGTACGTCATGTTATTTTATCTCCTACTTTAATGTACAGATATTATGCTATGATATCAACAGAAGTGATATCACTCCCAGGGGAGTGAAAAGTAGTTATTTTGGAAAAGGGAAGTGATGGTTAATTTTATGTATCAACTTGACTAGGCTAAGACCCTCAGTTGTTTGGTTAAACCCTAGTCTACATGTAGCTATAAAGGTATTTTTTTAATGATTAACATTTATAATCAGTTGGCTGTAAGTAAAACAGATTACCCTCCATAATGTGTAGGCTTCATCCAATCAGCTGAAGCCCTTAAAAGCAGAGAGAAGAAGCTGAAGAAGGAAATCTACCTTAAGACTGCAACATAGAAATACTGCCTGTGCCTCCATCCTGCCAGCCTGTCCTACAAATTTTAGACTTGCCAGCCCCCACAATCTTGTGGGCCAATTCCTTAAAAATCTCTCTCTCCCCACCCCCAAATAATGGAGGTGAAAAAATATTTTACGTGTAAAACACAGATATGTATAAACTGTACATAAATTGATTTGCAGTATATCTGGTATTCAAATTTCTCCAGGGAGGAGTTGCTTACGATAAAATGTGTAAAAAGTCTCCTGGTCTCCTAGGTGGTATATATATGTGTGTGTGTGTGTGTGTGTGTGTGTGTGTGTGTGTGTGTGTGTGTGTGTGTTGGGAGGGGCGGGTATAATGAAAAAAAATAGTGAGGAAACTCTGTATTACGTATTTTTTTAAGTATATCCACTACTGCATATCCCTTATACCACTACCCTAAGATAGTATACCATTTATTAGCAAGAACATTGCTTCTTAAGGGCTCTCTCTCTGGGGCTATATTAGTCCCCCTCAAATGTATCTTGCACAGTACCTACCAGATCTTTGTAAAAATACAAATTTAACCATGTATTTCCCTTGTTTAAAACCCCTTGATGGCTCCAGGTTTGGGAACCTCTCACCTCTACTTACATAGAAATCTATAGGCAGGATAAGTGTCTCTTCACCATTTCACAGAGAAGGGTAATGAGATCAAGTTAGTTTAATGATTTGCCCAAAGTTGCACAATATGCAGAGGCAAATTCAGGATTTTAAACTAGATTTCACAATCTAAATATCCAGTTTTCTAAGAAAACACTACTTTGGCATTAGGTAGACATCCGGAAACCATTAGCATCTACTTATTAGCTTATGAGAATCTGAGCAAATGACTACGTTAGAGAGCTTTAGTTTCCTAATCTGTAAAATACAGGCAATATTTTCCTCTCAAAATTTACATTAGGATTAAATAAGCTGATATACATATACTCACACATACATATATACACATAAACAAACATATATACACAAATTAACATATGTACATATAGGTACATGTGTATCTATACATAGAGTGAGAGAGAAAGAGAATCTAGCATGTAATGTTTGGCATTTTGGTAGTTATTGAATAAATTAGGTGGGATGGGCAGGGGCGGCTCTTTACCTTGTTATGCTATCTTTACCACAGGTTGTCTCCAAGTTAGGAACAGTGGTAACCTATGATGAAATTCATCTGGATATTCCCCTTTCTACTAGCTTCATGATAGAATAGGCTTATCCTGACTCCCACTTATGCTTTCACTGGGCAACAACCTCGGATAAAGTTTTCACAAAGTCATGTTTCTGAATAATGCCTCTTCTCTCCCAATCACTGCCTTTTTTAATTTCTGAAAGTGTTCATGAATACCCTATGGTTCTCCATGCATTTCCTCATCATTTTTCTCCTCCTGGCTCAACGAAACCACTCCAGTCACTGTGTCTCAACTGAAAATGAATATCATTCTCCCACTTTCTCCTTCTTATTCAAAAACTTGTTTAGTGGGTTCAGGAATTCTCTCTCCCTCACTCTGTTCTATGCAGTAAGCCTAAAAGCCAGACTGGTCATAATATCTACGTTTTATAGGGGTCTTAAAAATCACTCAGTCCTATCCACAAAGTGAGACTCCTCTCTCCAGTATTTTAAGAGGTATACATCCCAAACCTCCTAGAATGTAAGCAGTTAAGCAGAGCTCACAATTTATTAAAGAAGTTGTATTCATACTGAAAACACACCAGTTTATTTTATCCTTTTGTCCTCTAGAACATGCAGAATAAATCTACCTCCTCTTCCATATGACAGCCATAAATGCACTCTTATATCTTCTACAGAATAAAAACTCACATTCATTCTGTGGCTCCTTTTTCCTCATGGGACCTAGTTCCCATTTTCTAGTATCAGTCTCCAGGATATACCCCAATTTGTCACTTGTCAGTCTTTGAAAATATGGTACCTAAACAGCAATGCACTATTATCATAGAACTCAGCAAAAATGTAACTATCATTTTTCTTTTGAGACTGTTAAAAAGTTAAGTATTTTGATTGATTAGTAAGAAACCATTCATAATTATAACTTCAATTATCACTTATAATATCTGTCTTCAAGTGTCTATCTTCAGCCATGGTTTCTTGTAGACTGATAGCAGTTCATTCAAAAACAATATTTTTATTATTTAACTCCCATGGATGGATGGATAGATTGATAGATAGATGATAGCTAGAAGATAGATCGATAATAGATGATAGATGATGATAAATAGATAGATAGATGATAGATATTTTTCCTGTTGAATACTACTAACACTGGTAGTGATATTAATATGTAGCATTAATTGATCATTAAGTATGTATCACAAAGTAGGCTTAAATTTTTACATATTTCATTTTACTTAGTCCTAATTTTATAAATGAGAAAACTGAGGCACAGAAAGTTAGGTAATGTGCCCAGGTTTTCCAGGTAGCAAGTTTAAGAAAGATATCCCCCAATCCCTAAAAGCTTAAGCAGTACATTCATCAGAAGATTTCTACTACTGTGATCCCAAACCACATTCTTAAATCTGTCATTATTGCCATACAGATCCTCTCTCTTCCACTAGATAGATGATTAGATCCCTCTCAAATTATTCCATAAGCATTTCTGCTTTCCTAATTTTTGTGCCTGTTATTCTCCAGTATCCCACCCATCTTTCCATCTAAAAATAAGACCTGTGGGATAGGTACAATTATTAATATTTTGTAGATAAGAAAAGAGAGGCTATTTGCCAAAGGTCCCATAGCTATGTGTAGGGGTCTGTTTTACTACAAAGACAGTGCTCCTTCACTTCATTCTACTGTGCTATATATAATCACTCACTATTCACCTTCCAGGGAACAAATCCTCTCCCACTTCTTCTACAACTCCTACTATGACTGGTTTAGCCCAAGCTATTTTTCCTGTTCTAAATTCCCACAACACTTATGGTTTTGCTTTGTGAAATTTCTAACAGTGTTACCATTTCTGACTTTCATGTTGGTATTTAGGCTCCTGTGACATTGTCTTCCTAATCAAAACCAATTTGGAGAGGACTATAAATAAATTTAGAACATGGACCCTGGAGCCAGTCTATCTGAGATCAAATCCTGGCACTACCAGCTTGGTTTTTTTTCTGTGTCAGAAGAAAATTGCCTGTACCCTCCTACTCTGTTTCTTCATTTGTAAAATGGCTATAATAATGAATAGAGTTATTTTAAATATTAAATGAGTTAAATTATATCAAGCTCTCAAACACCAGCACATTAGCTGTTAAGTCTGCTCTATTCGTATCTTCATCTCTTCTAGTAGTAGGTTTACCGACTTGGACACAAAACCTTACTGGTCAGTCCATGGCAGCCCAAGATGGGTATATAATAGAAGAGCTGCCCATTAATAGAATTACAGACACTGGAGTAGGGATTATCCTGGTTTCACAGATTGACTCCAAGACAGGTGAGGCAAAATGTCCCAAAGGTAAAGCAAACTTGACTTTGAATCAGTAAAAAGAACTATTTTGATGACCAAATGCAGTGTGTGGAAAATCCCTTTATACATAATAACATGGTAAATGAATATTAACTCTTATTTGACAGTGATAAGATGACAGGCACCATAATAATTAGATACATCTTCAGAAATAGCATTTGACAAAGTACAACATCCATTCATGATAAAAACCCTCAATAAAGTGCACATACCTCAATATGATAAAGACCAGATATGAAAACCCATAGCTAACATCATCCTCAGTGTAGAAAAACTGAGAGTTTTCCTTCTACAGTCAGGAACAAGAGAGGGATGTCCACCCTCACCAGTGTTACTTAACATAGTACTGGAAGTCTTAGCCCTAGGAATCAGACAACAAAAATAAATAAAAGGTATTCAAATATGAAAGGGAGAAGTAAAATTTCCACTATTTGCAGATGGCATGATACTCTATACTGAAAACTGAAAACACTCCACCAAAAACCTGCTACAACTGATAAAAGAAATCAGTAAATGAATTCACAGGATACAAAATCAATGTACAGAAGTCTGTTGCATTTCTATACACCAATAATGAAGCAGCAGAAAGAGGAATTAAGAAGTCAATCCTTTTTACTATTGCACCAAAACCACTAAGATACCTAGGAATAAACCTAACCAAAGAGGTGAAAGACCTGTACTCTGAAAACTATGAAACACTGCTGAAAGAAATTCAAGATGACACAAAGAAATGAAAAGACATTCCATGCTCATGGATTGGAAGAACAAATATTGTTAAAATGTCAATAGTACTCAAAGCAATTTACACATTTAATGCAATGCCTATCCAAATACCAACAGCATTTTTCACAGAGCTAGAACAAACAATCCTAAAATTTGTATGGGACCACAAAAGACCCCGAATAGCCAAAGCAACCTTGAAAAAGAAAAGAAAAGTTAGAGGCATCACAATTCTGGACTTAAAGTTATATTACAAAGCTATAGAGATCAAAACATTATGGTACAGGCACAAAAATAGGCACATAGATCAATAGAAAGAATAGAAAACCCAGAAATGGACCCACAATTATATGGTCAATTAATCTTTGACAAAGCCGGAAAGAATATCCAATGGAAAAAAGACAGTTTCTTCAACAAATGGTGTTGGGAAAACTAGACAGCAACATACAAAAGAATGAAACTGGACCACTTTCTTGTACCATACACAACAATACATTCAAAATGGATTAAAGACCAAATTTGTGATACAGGAAAACACCAAAATCCTAGAAGAGAACACAAGCAATAACCTCTTTGACATCAGCCATAGCAACTTCTTTCTATATATGCCTCCTGAAGCAAGGGAAACAAAACCAAAATTAAACCATGGAACTTCACCAAAATAAAAAAGCTTCTGCACAGTGAAGGAAACAATCAACAAAACTAAAAGGTAACCTTCAGAATGGGAGAAGATATTTACAAGAGACATATCAATAAAAGGTTAGTATCCAAAACATATAAAGAACTTTTAAAACTCCACACCCAAAAAACAAATCATCCAATTAAAAAATGGGCAGAGACATGAAGAGACATTTTTTCTAAAGAAGACATACAGATAGCCAATGATACATGAAAAGCTGCTCAACATCACTGATTGTCAGGGAAATACAAATCAAAACTACAATGAAATATCACCTTATACCTGTCAGAATGGTGAAAATCAACATCACAAGAAACAACAGGTGTTGGCAAGGATGTGGAGAAAGGAGAACCCTCATGCACTGGGAATGCAAACTGGTACAGCCACTCAGAAAAACAGTATGGAGGTACCTCAAAAAGTTAAAAATAGAACTACCCTACAATCCAGCAATTTCACTACTAGGTATTTACCCAAAGGACACAAAAATACTAATTCAAAGAAATACATGCATCCCAATGTTTATAGCAGCATTATCTACAATAGCCAAATTATGGAAACAGCCCAAGTGCCCATCACATACTGAATGGATAAAGAGGTGAGATATATATATATAATGGAATATTACTCAGCCCTAAAAAGAATGGAATCTTGAAGTTAAGGAGCAATATGGCAGAGGAGTAGGAAACCTAAATTTTGTCTGGTCCCAGGAATTCAGCTAGATAGGAATCAAACCATTCTGAACACCTACGAACTCAACAGGAGATGGAAGAAAAGAATAGCAGCAACTCTCTGAACAGAAAAGTGACCACTTTCTGGAAGGTAGGATGTACAGAGAAGTGAATCCAAGGTGATATTTGGGAAGCTAGACTGCAGGGGGAGGGAGCCTCCATCAGCCGCTACCAGCAAGTGATAGAGCAGCAGAGCACAAAATCGGAACATTTAGAAGTTGGCTCCACTGAGGAACATCACTCCAGTGGCTAAGCAGGGGGTGGAACCCTCACTGGGACAGTGTGGTCTCAGCCCCCCAGGGTCACAGAAAGACTGGGGGTGCCTAGGTGAGGCAGAGCTCCCAGGTATTGGAAAAGGGAAGCCAGCTGTAAAGATGGAGCCGAGAAGTGGGCTCTCACTTTGGGGTTGCATAAACTGTGATCCATGGCACAGTCAGGGCACTGCTCTTACAGCAGGGACCCAACAAGCGGCAGATAAGGGGAGACGCCCCTTCTTCCACCAAGAAGAGTGGCGCAAGAGTGCACCGCAGGAATCTGCTCAGTTTGGAGACTCAACATGGGGTCGTGTGCCAGATATACAAATGCTTGGTCACAGGCCGGGTGAGCACGGAGAGCAGCAGGAGACCAGAGATGGGAGTAATTGACAGCTTTTCTCTGGGGGCGCACTGAGGAGTGGGCCCCCAAGTTCTCAGCTCCTCTGAGGCAGAGACTGGGAGGCCTCCATTTTCACTCCTGTCCTCCAAAGCTGTGCGGAAAGCTTGCAGGGAACAAAAGCTACAGAGAGCAAAACCCAAAAGATTACTTAGCACGGTCCCCACAAAGGGCGGTGCAATTCCAACTCCGGCGAAGATATTTGAGAACCACTGTAACAGACCCTTCCCCCAAAAGATCAGCATGAACAGCCAGCCAAGACCAAGTTTACCAATCAATGACAATGGCAGACTGCCAGCACTAGGGGAATACAGCACATAGAATTCAGGGCTTTTTCCCCCTGATTCTTTAGTCTTTCAAAGTTAATTCTTTTAATTTTCTTTTACTATTTTTTAATTTTTCTTTTTACCTTTTCAACCAACATCTTATCAATCCCTTTTTTAAAATATTTTTTAGGGGCACCTGAGTGGCTCAGTTGGTTAAGCGACTGCCTTCAGCTCAGGTCATGATCCTGGGGTCCCAGGATCGAGTCCCACATCTGGTTCCTTGCTCTGCAGGGAGTCTGCTTCTCCCTCTGACCCTCCCCCCCTCATCCTCTCTCTCAAATAAATAAATAAAATCTTTAAAAAAATAAAATAAAATAGAATAAAAATTTTTTTATTTTTCATTTTTAGAGTCATATTCTACCCCTTCATAGTAGTAGTTAACCTTATTTTTGGTATATATATATATATATATATATATATATATATATATATATATATAT
>NW_027397097.1:14301988-14325433 GCF_003265705.2 Callorhinus ursinus
TGTTCTCTCTTTGAAATTTTGGGATACTGTGGCTTCTAACACACCAAAACATACCTTAAATCTCTAGTGTATGGCTTTGTTCTAGTCTCCTGCCTGACCACATTCTCTCCCCTTTTTTTTTTCATTTCTCTTCTTTCTTTTATAATTTTCATCTTTAAGTCCTATTCCATCCCTTCATTGTATTTACCCTTACTTTTGTACATATATAAGTTTTTCTTTCTTTAAAATTTTGGGAGGCACTTTCTTCTAACAGATCAAAATACGCCAAAAATCTAGTATGTGGCACTAATCTATGTACCAGCCTGATCATATTTGATCATATTCTTTTTTTTCTTTTTTCTTTCTTTCCCTTTCTTTTCCCCTGGTTTCAGGTCTCTTCTGATTTGTTTACTGTATATTTTTCTGGGGTCGTTGTTACCTATTAGCATTGTGTTCTCTCATTCTTCTATTCTCCTCTGGACAAAATGACAAGATGGAAAAAATTACCGGAAAAAAAAGAAAAAGAGGCAGGACTGACTGCAGGAACCTAATCAATACGGACATTATTAAGATGTCGGAACTAGAGTTCAGAATGACAATTCTAAATATACTAGCTGGGCTTGAAAATAGCATGGAAGATATTGAGAAACCCTTTCTGGAGAAATAAAAAAACTAAAATCTAACCAAGTCGAAATCAAAAAGGTTATTAATGAGGTGCAATCAAAAATGGAGGCTCTAACTGCTAGGATAAATGAGGCAGAAGAGAGAATTAGTGATATAGAAGACCAGATGATGGACAATAAAGAAGCTGAGAAAAAGAGAGATAAACAACTACTGGGTCACGAGGGCAGAATTTGAGAGATAAGCGATACCATAAGACAAAACAATATTAAAATAATTGAGATCACAGAAGAAGAAAAAAGAGAGAGGGGGCAGAAGGTATATTGGAGCAAATTATAGCAGAGAACTTCCCTAATTTGGGTAAAGAAACAGGCATCAAAATCCAGGAGGCACAGACAACCCCCCTCAAAATCAATAAAACTAGGTCAACACCCCAACATCTAATAGTAAAACTTACAAATCTCAGAGACAAAGAGAAAATCCTGAAAGCAGATTGGACGAAGAGGTCTATAACCTACAATGGTAAAAACATTAGATTGGCAGCAGACCTATTAACAGAGACTTGGAAAGCCAGAAAGGACTGGCATGATATATTCAGAGCAGTAAACAAGAAAAATATGCAGCCAAGAATACTTTATCCAGCTAGGTTGTCATTGAAAATAGAAGGAGAGATAAAAAGCTTCCAGGACAAACAAAAACTAAAAGAATTTGCAAACACGAAACCAGCCCTACAAGAAATATTGAAAGGGGTCCTCTAAGCAAAGAGAGAGCCTAAAAGTAACATAGACCAGAAAGGAACACAGACAATATACAGTCACAGTCACCTTACAGGCAATACAGTGGCACTAAATTCATACCTTTTAATAGTTACCCTGAATGTAAATGGGCTAAATGCCCCAATCAAAAGACACAGGCTATCAGATTGGATTAAAAAATAAGACCCATTGATATGCTGTCTGCAAGAGACTCATTTTAGACCCAAAGACACCCCCAGATTGAAAGTGAGGGGGTGGAAAACCATTTACCATGCTAATGGACACCAAAAGAAAGCTGGGGTGGCAAACCTTATATCAGAAAAATTAGATTTTAAACCAAAGATATAATAAGAGATGAGGAAGGACACTATATCATCCTTAAAGGGTCTATCCAACAAGAAGATCTAACAATTGTAAATATCTATGCCCCTAACATGGGAGCAGCCAATTATATAAGCCAATTAATAACAAAATCAAAGAAACACATCAACAACAATACAATTATAGTAGGGGACTTTAACACCCCCTCACTGAACTGGACAGATCATTTAAGCAAAAGATCAACAAGGAAATAAATATTTAAATGACACACTGGACCAAATGGACTTCACAGATATATTCAGAACATTCCATCCCAAAGCAACGGAATACACATTCTTCTCTAGTGCCCATGGAACATTCTCCAGAATAGATCACATCCTAGGTCACAAATCAGGTCTCAACCAGTACCAAAAGATTGGGATTATTCCCTGCATATTTTCAGACCACAATGCTTTGAAACTAGAACTCAGTCACAAGAGGAAAGTCAGAAAGAACTCAAATACATGGAGGCTAAAGAGCATCCTACTAAAGCATTCTTTAGTAGGGTCAACGAGGAAATTTAAGAAAATTAAAAAAATTCATGGAAACAAATGAAAATGAAAACACAAATGTTCAAAATCTTTGGGATATAGCAAAGGCAATCCTAAGAGGAAAGTATGTAGCAATACAAGCCTTTCTCAAGAAATAATAAAGGTCTCAAATATACAACCTAACCCTACACCTAAAGGAGCTGGAGAAAGAACAGCAAATAAAGCCTAAACCCAGCAGGAGAAGAGAAATAATAAAGATCAGAGCAGAAATCAATGAACCAGAAACCAAAAGAAGAGTAGCACAGATCAACGAAACTAGGAGATGGTTCTTTGAAAGAATTAATAAGATTGATAACCCCCTGACCAGCCTTAGCAAAAAGAAAAGAGAAAGGACCCAAATAAATAAAATCATGAATGAAAGAGGAGAAATCACAACTAACACCAAAGAAATACAATTATAAGACCATATTATGAGCAACTCTATGCCAGCAAATTAGATAATCTGGAAGAAATGGATGCATTCCTAGGGATGTATAAACTACCAAAACTGAACCAGGAAGAAATGTAAAACCTGAACAGACCCATAACCACTAAGGAAATTGAAGCAGTAATCAAAAATCTCCCAAAAACAAGAGCCCAAGGCCAGATGGCTTCCCAGGGGAATTCTACCAAACATTTCAAGAAGAATTCATACTTATTCTTCTGAGACTGTTCCAGAAAATGGAAAAGGAAGGAAAACTTCCAAGCTCATTTTATGAGGCCAGTGTTAGCTTGATCCCCAAACCAGACAAAGACCCCATCAAAATGAGAAATACAGACGAATATCCCTGATGAACACAGATGCAAAAATTCTCACCAAAATACTAGCCAAGAGGATCCAACAGTGCATTAAAAGAATTGTTCACCACAACCAAGTGGGATTTATTCTTGGGCTGCAAGTTTCGTTCAACACCCACAAATCAATCAGTGTGATACAATACATTAATGAAAGAAAGAACAAGAACCATATGATCCTCTCATTAGATGCAGAAAAAGCATTTGACAAAGTACAGCATCCTTTCTTGATCAAAACTCCTCAGAGTGTAGGGATAGAGGGGACATTACTCAATATCATAAAAGCCATCTATGAAAAACCCACAGGGAATATCATTCTCAATGGGGAAAAACTGAGAACTTTCCCCCTAAGGTCAGGAACATGGCAGGGATGTCCACTATCACCACTGCTATTCAACATAGTATTAGAAGTCCAAGCCACAGCAATCAGAGAACAAAAAGAAACAAAAGGCATCCAAATCGGCAAGGAAGAAGTCAAACTCTCACTCTTTGCAGATGATATGATACTTTATGTGGAAAACCCAAAAACTCCACCACAAAACTGCTAGAACAGGAATTCAGTCAAGTGGCAGGATATAAAATCAATGCACAGAAATCAGTGGCATTCCTATACACCAACAACAAGGCAGAAGAAAAAGAAATTAAGGAGTCGACCCTATTTACAATTGCACTGAAAACCATAAGATACCTAGGAATAAATCTAATCAAAGAGGCAAAGAATCTGTACTCAGAAAACTATAAAATACTCATGAAAGAAATTGAGGAAGACACAAAGAAATGGAAAAACGTTACATGCTCATGGATTGGAAGAACAAATATTGTGAAGATGTCAATGCTACCTAGAGCAATCTACACATGTGATGCTATCCCTATCAAAATACCATCCACTTTTTTCAAAGAAATGGAACAAATAATCCTAAAATTTGTATGGAACCAGAAAAGACCCTGAATCGCCAGTGGAATCTTGAAAAAGAAAAGCAAAGCTGGTGGCATCAAAATTCTGGACTCCCAGCTCTATTACAAAGCTGTCATCATCAAGACAGTATGGTACTGGCATAAAAACAGACACATAGATCAGTGGAACAGAATAGAGAGCCCAGAAATGGACCCTCAACTTTATGGTCAACTAATCTTCGACAAAGCAGGAAAGAATGTCCAATGGACTATCTCTTCAACAAATGGTGTTGGGAAAATTGGACAGCCATATGTGGAAGTATGAAACTGGGCCATTTCCTTACACCACACTCAAAAATAGACTCAAAATGGTTGTGAGACAGGATTCCATCAAAATCCTAGAGGAGAACACAGGCCGTAACCTCTTCAACCTCGGCCACAGCAACTTCTTCCTAGAAACATCGCCAAAGGCAAGGGAAGCAAGGGCAAAAATCAACTATTGGGACTTCATCATGATAAAAAGCTTTTGCACAGCAAAGAAAACAGTCAACAAAACCAAAAGACAACCGACAGACTCTGAGAAATATTTGCAAATGACATATCAGAGAAAGGACTAGTATCCAAAATCTATAATGAACTTCTCAATTATAAATCTATAATGAAAACATGAAACAAAACCAAAAGACAACCGACAGAATCTGAGAAATATTTGCAAATGACATACCAGAGAAAGGACTAGTATCCAAAATCTATAATGAACTTCTCAAACTGAAACCCAAAGAACAAATAATCCAATCAAGAAATGGGCAGAAGACAGGAACACACATTTTTCCAAAAAAGACATCCAAATGGCCAACAGACACATGAAAAAGTGCTCAACATTGCTCGGCATCAGGGAAATCCAAAGCAAAACCTCAATGAGATACCACCTCACACCAATCAGAATGGCTAAAATTAACAAGTCAGGAAATGACACATGTTGGCAGGGATGTGGAGAAAGGGGAACCCTCCTACACTGTTGGTGGGAATGCAAGCTGGTGCAGCCACTCTGGAAAACAGTACAGAGATTCCTCAAAAAGTTGAAAATAGAGCTACCCTATGACCTAGTAATTGTACTATTGGGTATTTATCCCAAAGATACAAATGTAGGGATCTGAAGGGGTACATGCACCCTGATGTTTATAGCAGCAATGTCCACAATAGCAAAACTATGCTAAGAGCTAAGATGTCCATCAACATGTGAATGGATAAAGATGTTGAATATATATACAATGGAATATTATGCAGCCATCAAAAAAAACCCAAAATCTTGCCATTTGCAATGACGTGGCTGGAACCAGAGGGTATTATGCTAAGCTAAATAAGTCAATCAGAGAAAGACATGTATCATATGGTCTCACTGATATGAGTACTTCTTTTTTTTTTTAAGATTTTATTTATTTATTTGACAGAGAAAGACACAGCAAGAGAGGGACAGGCAGGGGGAGTGAGAGAGGGAGAAGCAGGCTTCCCGTGGAGCAAGGAGCCCGATACGAGGCTCAATCCCAGGACCCTGGGATCATGACCTGAGCCGAAGGCAGACACTAAATGACTGAGCCACCCAGGCACCCCCGACATGAGTACTTCTTAATCTCAGGAAAGAAACTGAGGATTGTTGGAGTGGTGGGGGGTGGGAGGGTTGGGTTGGCTGGGTGATAGACATTGGGGAGGTTATGTGCTATGGTGAGCACTGTGAATTGTGTAAGACTGATGAATCACTGACCTGTACCTCTGAAACAAATAATATATATTAAACAAACACACACAAAAAAGAGGATAGTAGGAAGGGAAAAATGAAGTGGGGGAATCTGAGGGGGGAGATGAACCATGAGTGACAATAGACTCTGAGAAACAAACTGAGGTTTCTAGAGGGGAGGTGTGTGGGTGGATGGGTTAGCCTGATGATGGGTATTAAAGAGGGCACGTATTGCATGGAGCACTGGGTATTATATGCAAACAATGAATCATGGAACACTACATCAAAAACTAATGATGTAATGTACGGTGATTAACATAATAAAATTTTAAAAAATTTAAAAAATAATGAAATATTGCCATTTGCAATGACTTGGAAGGAGCTAAAGAGTATGATGCTAAGTGAAATATGGCAGTCAGAGAAAGATAAATACCATATGATTTCACTCATATGTGGAATTTAAGAAACAAAACAAGTGAGTAAAGGAAAAAAAGAGAGCGAGAGAAAAACCAAGAAACAGATTCTTAACTATAGAGAACTAACTGATAGTTGCCAGAGGGGAGGTGGTAGGGGATGGGTGAAATAGGTAATGGGGATTAAGGAGTGCACTTGTGATGAGCATTGTGTGTTGTATGGAATTGTTGAATGACTATATTTTACATCTGAAACTAGTATTACACTATATGTTAACTAACTGGAATTTAAATAAAAACTTAAAAAAAACAATTAGATGCATCTTGTTTATATGAATTCTGAAACTTGCCTTCTCTGAAAATACATAAACCCTTCATTGATGACATCCATGGACATGCCAAATGATTGTTATACATTATAAAACTGCATTATATGTCAATACAAAAAAATTTACTGTTTCTCCACTAAAGGAAAAAAAACTCAAACATAAACTGATCTCTGTAAACTTGAAGAAAATCATGCACTCCTAGGGAAGAAACATGCCTTAAAGTCCAATTTCAAAGTCAATTGAAATTCTGGAGATTCCTATGATTGGAATAGACTGGACTAAGCCTTAAAGCCAAAGAGTTGTTTTAACGATCCTACATCAGTCTCCTTCATACAGAAATGGAAAACATTTCTCTAAAAACGCATTTCTAAAAAGAAGGAAAAATCATCCTATCTTGATATTTTGCAATCCACCAAGCAGATGAAAATTACCTCTCCATACAGGTCACTCCATGCAAGAACAAAAAAGAAATGGGGAGGCATTTAACCTTAGTATCCCTATATCACTCAAAGATGGGTATATGAGGATTTGTGGATTTCCAATAAAATTTCCAATATAGCATAAATACAGAATTATCTTCCTTCTCTCTTCAGTTCATTGTTCTCAGAGTGGCAAGTGTACCTGCTACAAAAACAAGAGTTTTTGCATTCTGATTTTGAAAGTGGACCATCTTATTCACTTCCTTTGTGCCTAAGGCAGGTCCTGGAATATGGCAGTTACTCATAAATGTGGCTGAACCAGAGCATAAAGCAATCCCCCCCACACACATACACTCTTTCTGAGGTGGTGGTTCTCAAACTTTAGTGTTTGTGAGCTCTATGAATGAGTGCTGTTGTGCAAATTCTATGCTCACCATTCCCCGTAAAGAAATTCTGAATCAGGAGATCTGACTGGAATCCAGGAACCTAATATTTTAAGCAAACATTCTAGGTGATCCTGATGCACGTATTCTAGCAACTGTATTTTGAGAAACACTAAGCTTTAGTTAATTTCTTTTTTCTTTTTTTTTTTTAAAGATTTTATTTATTTGAGAGAGAGAGAGAGACAGCAAGAGCAGGAACATAAGCGGGGGAGTGGGAGAGGGAGAAGCAGGCTTCCCGGCGAGCAGGGAGCCCAATGCGGGGCTCGATTCCAGGACCCCGGGATCATGACGTGAGCTGAAGGCAGACTTTTAATGACTGAGCCATCCAGACGCCTCCCTTTAGTTAATTTCTTAAGTAATGGTAATAATGGTTAACATGTATTGAGCATACGCTTCTTGACAAGGGCTCTAAATGCATTACCTCATTTAATCCTCACAACAGTCTATGATATAGATTTTACTATCATCACATTTTGCAATGAGGAAATTAAGATTTGGAGAGGTTGGGGCACCTGGTGACTCTGTAGGTTAAGTGTCTGCCTTCGACTCAGGTCATGATCCTGGAGTCTGGGGATTGAGTCCTGCATTGGGCTCCCTGCTCAGTGGGGAGTCTGCTTCTCCCCGATGCTCTCCCATCTTGTGCTCGCTCTCTCTCTCTCTCACTCTCTCTCTCTCAAATAAATAAAATCTTTATTAAAAAATAGATTTGGAGAGGTTATGTTATTTGTGCTAACTCACAGAGCTCATGGAAGAGACAGAATACAAACCTAAGTTTGTGTGATCCCAAAGCCCATGCTTTTAACAAATACACTCTGTTGCAAAAATCAAAGTCTGAATATTGTCAGTGGTTTTCCTTAACAGCATACCAGTAAGCACCATTGACGAATTTAAGAAAATTGATCAGTCATTCATATATATGACATTTCATCACTTGATAGCCATCTATAGATATTCTGGATGATGGGTCACAAAAGTCTCATGTCCCATCAGGGGACATAAGACAATCAACAACCTAATGCATGCAAAATGAGAACATTCATTGCAGATTAGTGTCAAGAATTTGAGCCTTTTTTTCTTTTGGAATGGCAACAAAAATATTTATAGATACTAACACTTGTATTCTTCTGACTGATGCATGAGGAGTGAAGGTAGCCAAAAGAACAAATTTTATCATAGACATATCAAGTAAACATATTTGTTTCTAAATTCAAAAAGTGACTTTTTCCCTTTGTGATTTTAACATAGAATAGATTAAGAATTGATATATTCATGAAGACTACAAATGGGCCACTAAATCCCTTCTTCCACATCCTGTGTGGGGTCAGAGACTTAGGAAGACCCAGTACTATGAAAACAAGAAATTGTCTGCCAAGTTACTCCAAGAAGCCCCCAGTCTTCTCTCTGGTAGTGGCACCAATAGTGGATTTTCAGTTTGACTGGCAATGACCCAGAGGAAGAAGCCTCGCAATGGAACCACAGAAACCTGTGTTAAAAGCCCCTCTTAGCCATTTAGTAGCTATATATCCTTTAACAAGTTAACCTTTCTCAAGGTCATTTTTCTCATCTGTAAAATTGAAATATCAATATCCATCTTATAAGGTTAATGTAAAGATCATAGAGGTAAATGCAGATAAAACTCTTATCAGAGTTCCTGGTAATAAATGGTGATAGTGGATATTCTGTTCTTGTTGTCTTCATAACCGTTTGGATCTATTTGCTTTCTGCCTCTCATTAACACCACTTGTAAATCTGGTTTGAGTTGTAGCTCCTTGCCATATTCTGTTATACAAGATGGCACCCAATAAACAGGGCGCCTGGGTGGCTCAGATGGTTAAGCGTCTGCCTTCGGCTCAGGTCATGATCCCAGGGTCCTGGGATCGAGTCCCGCATCGGGCTCTCTGCTCCTTGGGAGCCTGCTTCTCCCTCTGCTTCTCTCTCTCTCTCTGTCTGTCTCTCATGAATAAATAAATAAAATCTTAAAAAAAAACCCAACAAGATGGCACCCAATAAACATTAGTGTAACTAAATGTTAGATTAAATCTTTCTGGCACAGAATATTCCCTCTGAAGTTTTAAGAAGATTTTGAGTCCCTTTGGGGTTGAACCTTTTCTCTACAAATTCTCAAGCATGTTTTCACTACTAAGCCTTACACAGCCCACATTTCATTCTTCCAATGTATTAGCAGGAGCCTACAATCAGGAGGTAATGACCTACCTTATACATGATTAGCAGGGAGGAAAGTGATCTTGTAAGGACACAGGGTAGAATCACGACATAATTAACTACTCCTCCTTTTATTTTGTTGATTCACAATAGCTGGGTATATAGCTTCTAACAAAGGATTCACCTCTACAGGGATGCCTGGGGGGCTCAGTTGGTTAAGCTTCCGACTCTTCCTTTTGGCTCAGGTCATGGTCTCATGGTTGTGGCATCAAGCCCCAAATCAGCCTCTGTGCTCAGTGTGGAGTCTGCTTCAGATTCTCTCTCCCTCAAATAAAAAAAATCTTAAAAAAGGGGGGGATTCATCTCTACATACATATATCTGAACAAACTTGGGCCACAAACAAAAGAAGGACAATTCTACTACTAACGGTAAAAGAATATTGGGCATTGAGTCCTCTCTTGGAAAAAAAGTAAAAAAAAAAAAATCAAGTTTACAAAAGTTAGCAATACTACAATGAGAAATGCTATCAAGAATATTGGGGTTTGAACCACTGGCAGATGTTTCCCTGTAACTAAGCTTCATAAACAAGAAACCATGATTGTTCCTTAGTATACCCCCAGGCCCAATATATGCTTGCCACATAGTATGTGCTCAATTTGAATTTGATTGGTAAATGAAGGAAAAAATAAACCTAGAGAGAAATGTTCTCTGAAAGGAAGACCTAATTGAGATTAGATTAAGCCTAAATGAACCTAATTGAGGTTGCCATGCCCTCCTTCCTACTGTTTTCTTAAATTAGAACTAGAAAGGGAATGACAGGTATAAAAGACTAGGTATAAAAAGACTAATCAACATACATAAGGATGTGTGTCTAAAAATGTTCGTTGCATCATTCCTTTGGGGAGGGGGCAGCAAAGCAAAGTTTACTGAGTGATAGCAAAGTGATGGAACAAAGCTCCCAAGGAGGGAGGGGACTGAAAGGGGTTGCCTGCATCATTCCTTACTTAAATCTTTGAAAACTTAAAAGCAATCTATGTCTTCAAATAGGAAACAGGTAAAATGTGGTATGATGTGCTACTTGGAATAACATATATGCAGTCAGAAATAATGTAGTAAACCCAACTATGCCTACATGGAAAGATCTTAAAACATATTATTGAGTGAAAAAAGCAAATTTCAAAACAAAATACCAATAGGATATGCCATTATTTTAACAAGTTAAACATACACACACACACAACTGTACTATATATTTTCTGATAATTATACATACGCTAATGTGCAAAAGCCAAGGTCTGGAAGAACACATACCAAACTGGTAACAGTGGTAATTTCTGGGAATGAAATTAATTAGGTGTTCTAGCCAATGGGGCCTTGCCTGTAATGCATTAATATTATAAAGAGGGTGTATCCATGTGTTCGTTGGGAAATGAATATTATATCAAGGGGTATACAGGAACAGCAACAACCCTTACCATATTACTTAGTAATTTTATTTAGAATACCCTTCCTCTGGCGATCTCAAGTCTTCAAGTAAATAAATTCATTCATTATATATTTGACCTGTTGGTCAATATATTATCATAGTAGCAATGACTATTTTCCATGTGTCAGAACGTATAGTATAGCTGGAGATACACGGATAAATATGGTATATCCTGGATCTCAAAGAGCTCAGCAGTCTTGCAAAGATTTTGGGATTCCGTTCAACACACAAAGGAATCATAGTATTTTTTCTAACTCTGGTCAGAGACAACATGGGTTTTGTCTGGGCTGACTAGTCAAGAAACTTGATTAAATGTACCATATGAGATCAAAACAGTTTTAATTAAGAATTACTTATATCTGGGGATGCCTGGGTGCTCAGTCGGTTAAGCAACTGCCTTCAGCTCAGGTCATGATCCAGGGTCCTGGGATCGAGTCCCATGTCAGGCTCCTTGCTCAGCAGGAAGCCTGCTTCTCCTTCTGCCTGCCTCTCCCCATGCTTGTGCTTGCTTGCTCTCTCTCTCTCTCTCTGACAAATAAATAAATAAAATCTTAAAAAAAATACTGATATCTGAAAATGGGTGCTGGGAACTACTTCCTGATGAGTTCAATTTTCAGACTTCAGTCAGGAAATAGCCAATTAACTTTCCAAACTTTCTCCACCCACCTAAAGGTGACATCCCTGAAATGTTTTGAGAAGATAAGCACTGAACCTATCCCAAATTTTAAGTGATTTCATGTGTCATAGGCATGTAATCAAGGCCTGCCAAAGAATTGTCTTAAAGCATCAGCCTCCAAATGTGGTCCTTCCTCAGTGAGGCTCAGCACTCTCTTGGTTACTAGTCATATCCTAGCACACTCAACTAATCAATCTAGAATATTCCTCTGCTAGTTACTAGACATATGCATGTACAGAAAAGGGTCTCCAGAGAAGCACTAATTAAAAATCTCATTTGAGCCAAGGAGGTTCATAGATTCTGTACTCAAGCACTTAATTTAATGTTGGCCTGTCTCAGACACCAAGATGGAGGATGCCCCTTTGACTGCTCATTATTTACTTTCTATATAACATCTGCTGAGCTTTCATTATGTACGAGGCATTGCAGTAAGCACTATAGACACAGAGATGACCCTGTCCTCAGGAACACCCTGCTCTAACCAGGAGACTCAGCCATTCATTCTACAAATATTTATTAATGTTGTGCTAATCACTATGCAAAGAAAGATAAGAACCTCAGTGATTGAACTTCAAAACACTCACAGTCTAATGATGAGGTAAAACTATCAAAACCATGTCTCATACTTCTTTGCACACACAGCCCCAGGGCAATGCTTGGAATAGATTTGGCAACTCAAAACCTATTGACTGAATAAATGAACATATAAGAAACTTTGTCTTTACAAAAATATAATCAATATAATGTTTATCATAATGATAGTATGAAAACAGTGCATTAGTTTAGAATTAGGGGTTGGGAAAAAGAGTTCCTGGACCTATCTCTGGGGCAGAGTAACAAGGAAGACTTCTCATAGGAGGGTAATATTTCATCTGGGACACATATGAATTAACAGAGTACTAGGAATAAATGTGGACCAAAATACTGCTTAAAAAGCCTATACTAATGGAGCCATTTGGCAGTAAAATTTCAAAATGCCTATTTTCTAATTTTTTTGTGTGTGTTTTTTTTTCCCTCTAGCTTCTCTTTTGGAACTTAAAATCAGTTGCACAGTTAAAAGTAAAAATCTAAATGCCACTGAATGGAAAGTTAAAACCTCACTCAATATTAATGGAAATCTATAGGTTAAAAATACATTTAACATCATAATTGTCAAAAATTATACATAAAAATGAAAAATGTGCTGCTGCACATATAATGTCATCCTTCAAGTTCAAAGCTGACACTATTTTTATCTCTGTGTGGGGAATATGTTAAAAAAATGAAAAATCCAACAGTTCTTTTTTTCCTGCCTTATATATGTACACTAGTTCTTGGCCTGCAGTTTCTATTTCTATTTAGAGGGATATTCTCCATTTTGTATGACTGAAACATGCCATCTCTGATTTCTACAAAGCCGCTTGGGACTGTTTATGAGAATTATTTTACAGCATGTTACAATCATGTAGAATTTAAGAAGCAATAAAAGTCAGCATATTATAGTCCTATAGGTTTTTTTTAAGTGGGCTAATATAAAGTGTATTATTTTATCCTCACTGCAACTACAGTGCAGGTCCTACTATATTTATTTTATTTATATTTATTATATTTATATTTTATTTTATAGATTCACTCACTCAACAAGCATCTATTCTTGTTAAAACTGTGCAAAATGGTGAATTAAATCCCTACCCTCATAGAGTGTACTTCATTGTGAGAAAGAGTTAATAAATAGATAAGTTACTGTTAGTGATGCTATTGAGAAAAATGAAGCAAGATAAAAATTGCTGGGAGTATGTGTGTTTATGTGTGTGGAGGGGTGCCACATAAGGTCACTAAGGAAGGCCTAATAAGGTGTAATTTGATCAGAAGACAGCCAGGGAAGAACATCCCAGTCAAGGAAAAAGCAATGTAAAGCTTCAAGGTGGGAACATGCTTGGAAGGTTCAAAGAGGACCATGTAAATGCAGTGGAGTGAAGGAAAAGGGAAAGTAGTAGAAGATGTAGAAGGGGTACAAACTGGGCTATATAAACACCCATAAAGATTTTAGCTTTGACTTTCAGTGAGATTAGAGTCCAGGAAAGGAGTTACAGAGGAGTGACATAATCTGACCTGCCCTTTTATAGGAGAATAGGTTGTTGGGGACAAGAGCAAAAGCAGGGAGACAAGTTAGAAGGCTATTACAATAATATAGAAGATGATGGCTGGGACCAATGTGAAAGCAGTGGAAGGGGTAAGAAACACTCAGATTCTAGACATATTTCTAAGGTAAAGCCATCGGGATTTACTGACATGCAGGGTAAAAGAAAGAGAGAACTCAAGAGGAACTTCAATATTTTTGGCCTAGGCAATTAGAAAGAGCAAGTTGCCATTTACTAAGATTGGGAAGACTGAGAAAAATAGGTTTGATAGGAAACACAAGAGTTCAGGTTTGGACATGTTTGCAATGCCTATTAGATAGGCAAGTGTAGACATTCAGTAGGCTATTGAATATATAAATCTGGTTATCAAGTAAGCACTCTGAATTAGAAACATAAATTTGGGCCTTATCAGTTTATAGATTGAATATAAAGCCAAGAGACTGGGTAAAATCATCTACGGAGTGATCACATATAAAGAAAAGACAGAGCCACAATAACTTTTGTTGGGGTAGAACCAGGAAAGAGAAAGAAATGCTTCAAAACCAAATGAAGAAAGTTTTCAAAGAGAATGGAGTATTTAACAGGGGTAGGTTAAGATGAGAATTAAGAATTCATCCATTAGATTTGTCATCATGGAAATATTTGGTGACCTTGTCAAGAGTGATTTGGCAATGAATTAGAAACAAAATCCTGAATAAAACAGTTTCAAATAAGAAGAGAAGACAGGAGGGGTACCTGGGTGGCTCAGTCAGTTAAGTGTCCAACTCTTGATTTTGGCTCAGGTCATGATCTCAGGGTTGTGAGATCAAGCCCTGTTTTGGGCTCCACACTGAGCATGGAGCCTGCTTAGCATTCTCTCTCTCCCTCTCTCTCTGCACTGCCCCCCCACACTCTCTCTCTTAAAAAAAAAGAATGGAAGATAAGAATTAAAGATATAGAATTGGAGCATAGATATTTCCTGTGGATTTTGCTATAAAAAGAAGAGAAATGGGGGGGGCAACTGGAAGGGCATGCAGAATAAAAGGATTTTTTAAAAATTAAATATTTATAGCAAGTATCTAAAGGACATCTATATGAAGGAGAAAATTGATGCATGAGAGGTCAGGAGAGAGAGAGAGAAGGGAAGGGGAGGGGAGGGAAGAGAAGGGAAAGGGAGAAGAGAATGTCCAGAGAAATGTCCTTAGGTGAGAAAGAGGATATGAGATCTAGCACAAAAGAAGTAGAAAGTGGCCTCAAGTGGGGTACTAGAAGGGAAGTCAAAATATGTGGGTACAGGTGCAGACAGGTCAGAATGTGTGGAGGTAGGAGTTATGAATGTTCTTTTCTGGTTGCTCCTACTTCCTCAGTGAAATAGAAAGCAAGAATTTTAGCTGAGAGTGAGTGTGGAGTTTTGAGGAACATGAAGGTATGGGATAGTCATCTCAAATTTGAGAGTCAATGAGCCGGGAATACTTAGTAGGATTAAGAGTAGCTTTCAGAGCTCCCTTGATACATAGAGTATAAATATAAAGTGATACCAATCAGCATGGTTTTGACAGATGAGGAGGTTATCACCTAATCCAAGGACAGTTTACTGGTGAGTGGGTTTATGATGGGTGCCCTTATCATGTCTCTTCCATTACCATTGAACAAGAGATAGATACAATCTACTATTCCACCCCTGATGGGAAAAATGTGAACTCCTTGACAGTAGGGACTAGTTCACCATGGTGCCTCTAGTGAGTGACACAATACTTAGCACATAGCTATTAGACTCAATAATATTTTGAATTGAAGTGAGCAAGGGATATATTGAGAAACAACATGAGCTGATGAAAATGATATGATCTTGAAGGTCCAAAGTAGACCTTCAGAGCTATGCAAATATCTTTAGAGTTGCTGATATAATGTGTTCTATGCGAACTGCTAGTTTGGTCTAGGGTTTGAAGGCCATCTACTACTCACTATGCATATATGCCTCCCAAGGAAATTTTGACTCTTGATTCTGTTGTTTACTTTTTTGCAATTATGCTCATAAATAATTTTTAAGAGACTGAAGTGGGAAGAGAAGAAGATGACAGCATTGTCCACTGTCTTACTGAGAAATATATGGTGGCATTTTCAGCCTTACTCTTGGGCTGTTTTGCACCTTACTTGGGCTGCCATCAATCCATAACGTCATCCTAACTCAAGAAAGCATTCCATCATCCCATGCAAGTCTTTTTAGTTATGGCTTTCTAAAATTAGTCTTAGGAATATAGAAACTCCTAGATACTATCTCAAGGGCATTTGATGATGCTAGGAACTGTTTCTTCCTTCTCTGAATATCTGCAGAAAAACTCTCAGTGTTTTTCCTTTATAACTTCACATTTATTGCCTATAATTATTCTTTATTTTTTTGTATGTTTGTGTTTGGCCTCTCATTAGATCATAAATTTATTTGTAACACAGTGGACATCCAGTGGAGTATCTGTAGGTACTTGCTGAGTTATCATTTGTTAATAGAGTGAACTACACTTGCCCTGCTCCTCCTACTCTGAGAAAAGCAGAGAAAACTATGCTATCATAGTACTCCCAAACAATACATGTTATGTCTCTAGGCAGAAATACATGTTCAATTTTAGTAGCCTAGGCCTACAGTTTTTTCAAACTTTCATGCAAAGGGATAAATTTAGATGGAGGACATGGCAAAATTCTCTGCATTTATTCTATATGTGCCATGATGCAAAGATCACAACTATAGGCAAAGTGCTTAAAGTTGGGCAGTGATTCCAAGACTGCCCAATCAAAGATGCCAGAGCATTACACAAGTTGCCAAATTTAGCTTTTAGCATTTTCCTCTTAATTTCTGCCATTTATAGTAAATGATACAAAGTTGTCTATAATCTGGCTCCTACCTGTCCCTTCTTGGCAATCTGTACAACTTGCAACCTTTGCTCTGGCTATGTAGACAACATGTAGTTCCATGGCCATGCCATGCTATGCAGGCCTTCATGGACTGGGAATAAACTGTGTTTGTGCAGACAATATAACAAGGACAAATGGATACACTTTATAGAATGGCAGGTTTGGGTTCAATAAAAGAGCCAACAGTAAAATGGCCACCTTGCAAAATATTAAGTGATATCACTTATATCATTATCAAGTACTGTGTCTTATGCATCTTCTCAATACATCTTTTTATCTATAATATTATTTAATTTAAATTTTATAATTATGACATTATTATGAAATATAATCTTTCTATAAAGTAATCAAGAAAAGGAATTAGACTAAAAAAAGTTATCATTTATCAAGTACTTATCAAGTGCCAGGATCTATGTTAAGAGTTTTACATAATTTAATTATGTCAATGTGAAGAAAATATTTTATGTCCATCTTAACTTTTTCATAAAACTTATCACATAGGTGAGTAAATAAAATTACATAAAGATGAGGCTACTTACCACCCAAGTTCACAGGTAAGAAGCATTTGAACTGTGACTCCAAAGTCAGTGTTTCTAAACACTTCACTACACTACTTTCTTAGAAAAGTGCTCTATATATAACAGGTAATTAATATACGTCTGTTGGATGACTGAATAGGCCTAGTGGCATTATTGTAAATTTTGTATGTTGTTGGGCTACAGAGAGAAATGTTATAATTAAAACAAATCATGTGTGTTTTGTAGTTCATTATGCCTTTGTCAAAAAATCTCATGCAATTGACCTTATAAGTATAGGAGATATATCCTTAATAGGCTATCTATTTTTAATCACTCATAGTCCTATAAAATCTTACTGTCTGGATTGCCATAATTCTAATGTTTTTCCCATAGATGAGGTCTAATTTAGGCTACAGTGTAAATCAGTAGTAGCAGGAGTCTGGAATTCATCAATCATAATAAATTGGAGCTTATTTTTAGCATACTGAAGTTACTTTCTACTTTTATTAGGGTTTTCCCCCTAATTCTGACACCATGCATAAAATTACACTGTTCAGGTAAGACATTTTCAAGATTTCAAAGTTTATGGAACACAGGAAGACAAGCAATACTTATAGAAGAGTGAGAAAATTGAATTGCCCTTAGCTACTATATATAAGCACTACACTGAGTGGTCTCTGATATGAAACTTGAAAGTAAAAGAAAACTAGACCAAAAAAAAGTGAACAACTGACTGAAGAGAAGCCAGAGGAAACAGTAATGCTATCAAATATTACTAGGCATGAAGACCCAGTAGCTCTCAAAATCAGACTCACTGTCTAAAGATAACCAATTCAATTAAGTTAAAGCAGTACTCCATGAACAGAAAGAAAAAGTATATCACATTTCTCTTCAGGTCCTATTCATCTCACTAGTACGCATTACTGTACGCACACACACATAAATACACAAACCACCCCAAAAATTACCAGATTTGATTCTTCTTTCATAAAGAAATCTGTTTCAATTAACTAACCATGGCATATCAATAGGCTGCTGCTTAGCAAGAGTGGCAAGAAAATCTAATTGCAAAAAGTTCTAAATTTTTACCTGTAGCACAAAAGCAAATTAAAATATGAAGCAACGAAATAATGCAGTGTACAGCAGGTTTAACATAAATGCTTAATAAGTGTCTTTTGCTTTTCAAATACTTTTGTGTCCATTTCCTGTGTCATCCCCTCAATAACCCTGTGAGGTCAAGCTATCTCATTCCTCCTACTCTATTCATTCATTCATTTTTATTCATTCATTAATGCATCCATACATTTCATTCATTAAGCCAACATTCAGTTAATTATAAGGCATTGTGCTGGGTACTGGGTCCACTAGACAAATTCCTGGGCATTATAGAGCTTACAGTCTATAACATAATAAGCAAGTCAGCAAATAATACACAATTACAAATTGTGATAAGGTTTATGAAGGAAAAAGATAAACAATTAGGAGTAGAAAGAGAAGAGAAAAAAAATCCCTAGAAGGAAACTGTGAACAGAAAAGATACCTCTGAAAAGGTAACACTTAGGTTGAAAGGTAAAGACGAAAAGGAGCCAGTTGTTCAGTGTGTGGAGAAGAATGTTCAGTATACATGAAACAGTGATGTCAAAGATACTTAAGCTGGAAGCCCTTGGAGCCTTCTAAAACAAAAAGAAAACCTTGGTGGCTAGAACCAGTAAGTTGGGGAAAAACTATTATGCCACGAACTGAAAGAGATAGGCAAAGGCCACACTATTCAAGGACTTGACATTGTGTCAAGGAGTGTGGAATGCATCCTTAGTGCAATGGAAATCTATTAAAAGGTTTTAAGTTGGGGTGCCTGGGTGGCTCAGTCGGTTAGCATCTGCATTTGGCTCAGGTCATGATCTGGGGTCCTGGGATCCAGCCCCACATCAGGCTCCCTGCTCAGCAGGGAATCTGCTTGTCCCTCTCCCTCTGCTCCTCCCTACTGCTTGCGCTCTCTCCCACTCTCTCACTCTCAAATAAACAAATAAAACTTTTTTAAAAAGGGTTTTAAGCTAGAGATGGGAGTAGGATAATTAGATTCATATTTTTTTCAGATATCTTGGGCAAATGTGTGAATAGGGGTTTGTAAAGGGGAGGGGCAGATGAAAATGAAAGATCAAGTTAAAATCCACTCTTTTGTAGTCCAAGTAAGAAATGATGAGTGACAGATTTTGGTGGTGTCAGTGGAGATGGAGATAAATGAATTCTAGAAACATCTTGGAAGTAGATCTGACAAGAATAACAATGGATTGAATACAGAAGGTAAGAGAAAGAGAAGCATCAAAAAAGTCTGTTTCTGGTTTCAGCAACTTGGAAAATAGTGAGAAAAAGAGAAATGAGAGAGGAACAGATTTTCCTAGAATGAAGGTAATCAAGAGACTCCATATTGATTTCTGTTGTGCTCATCTTTTGAATTCCATGCATTTCAGTTTTAAGAACCCCTAGGCTAGGATCTGAGAAATGAAAGCTAAGTAAGATTCAGCCACTTTTCAAAAGTAATGGGGAAGAGAATCATATGAACCTTTAAATGTTCTTCCACGTGATAAATGCTATAATAATATAGCAGGTGGGGCTCAATGGAGGGACTGGAGGTCGAGAGGCTTCAAAGAGACAACTCCTAGACCAAGTCTTCAAGATTAAAAAGAAATTATCCTTTAACTGAAAGAGGTAGAAATGGCCATCCCTATATTTTATTACATAAAACCATACATTAAACAAGGAAACAAGGACGCATCTTTATGCCAAGTTCCCAGTATAGAATGTCACATATTTGACATATTGTTTAATAAACCCCTTCAAGTTTCACAAACCCTTAATAATCCCCATTATGAGCACAGTGTTCTATCAGGTGTTGTGGAGCCATGTTTCCTGTACTTCAGTTGCCCTCTTCTGTTGCAGAAATTAGATATACATGTATGAAAGAATGAGAGAAGAATGATGCCAATGAGACAAGTCAGCTGGCATGATGCAACAGAGGCTGCCTCTGTACAAGAGCTGAGAGAATCCGAACCAAAGAGACCACAGTGGGGAGTGGGTTAGATCAGAAAGCATTTCCCCTAAAGGTCTAAACTTTTGCTTGCAGAGAAAGAACCCTGGCAGTCTCATCTCTTTCCTCTGGTCATCTCATCCTCCCATTCTCTATAACGGTAGTTCCAGCATCTGATACCCTTCTCTCCCCATCTCTCCTCCCATTCTCAGCAGGTGTCCTCCCTAACTTCCTATTTCAGAGTAAACAAAAGCCATCAAACTGGATTTCTCTCAATTTCCCACCATAAACATGCATAAAGATACTGATACCTGTAAATCCGTATTTACATATTACAGACCAACCACAACACACGGTCTTTGTGCCTCATCCATTTCCTTCTTCAGGGAAACATATTAGGCCTTCTCTCTTACGTATTTAATCTCTCAATCTAACAACAACTCCTGTCAGCATTTTTCACTGAAGCAAAAGATTTTATTCATCTAGAAAATATATTGTAAATATTCTATTTCTTCAACCCCTCTTCAACCTCTATGACTTTATTGAAACTACTCTATCAATTACTTCCTTGTTGAATAATCTGTTGAACAATTCTCAGTCCTTAAACAGTTGGTTTCTTAGACACATCAGTATTTAAATATTCTCATTTTTTGCTCAAGAAAACAAAAACACCTTCCTTGACCTTGCATCTCCTGCCCATGTTCACAGACCAACCAGACATCTTTGCTTACATCTTAAAGACTCTTCAAACTTAACTTGTCCGGAATGCAGCATTTCATGATCTTTCTTTTACCACACCTAATGAAGCTTTTCTAGAGCACCAGAATTCAGTAAATGATACTTCTACCCATTATTTCATATAAGCCAGAGAATTAGGAGTTATCTCTGACATTTCCCTTCCTCTTAACCACTCCCATACATAATTCATCTCTATGTCCTGGCATCCTTACCCCTAAATATCTCATATCTGTTAATGTTTCTTCATTTCTACCATCACCCTAATTTATGCTAGATTCTACAAAAGCTTCATAACTAGTTCTTTTTTGTTTTGTTTTGTTTTTAACCACAACATTTTTTTCCATTTTCCTACATGTTCTCCACATAGCATCCAGAGTGAAGATTTCAAAATTCAAATATGACCATACTACCAGATCCTCTCCTCTCTGTCCATCTATTTAAAATACTTCAATGAACTCCTAAATATCATCTGACTTGTGTCTCCCTCCCAAACCCTTCTCCCACCAAGCATCCTGAAATGTATTCTCTGAATTCTAGTCATATTGGTCTTATAGCTCCTCATAAAGGGAACTTCCCCTCCTGAGATAGGATCTTTGTGCATGCAGTTCCCTCTGCCTGAATAAATCTCTTCTTCCTTCTTCCCCAAGTTGATTCTATTTTTTGAATTTAAGCTTAATTAGCATTCCCTTAAGGAAGCCTTCTCTGGCCTTCTTTTCTACATCAGTGCCTCCTCAGTGCACTTCCAACACACCATGTACATCTCCTTTGTAGAAGTCATCAATATTGCAAACTTATCTTACTTGTGTGATTATTTTTTTAAAGATCTTATTTATTTGAGAGAGAGAGAAAGCACAAGCGTGGAGAGGGGCAGAGGGACAAGCAGACTCCCCACTGAGTTGGGAGCCCAATGCAGGGCTCTATCCCAGGACCTTGAGATCATGACCTGAGCCAAAGTCAGACGCTTAACCTACTGAGCCACCCAGGCACTCCCATTTGTGTGATTCTTTAATGCTGCTTCCTCCTTGAGGGCAAAGACTATGTATGTTTTCCCATACTATGAATTTATAGAACCTAGAATAGTGTCTGGGACAGAGTAAACACTCTGTAAATATTTTGGAATTAATGAAGAAGAAAGGGAGGAAAGATAGATAAATAAATGGATTTGAATGAGCAGAAAGAATAATAGTGATGTACTACAAAAGAGTCAGCCTTGTTTAAATAATATATGTTGAGATGATAAACTAGCTATAGGCAAGAGAACAGTTCTGACAACAGGAATTTAAATTTTCCCTTTTATCTGCTTTTTTAAAAACAGTTTTAAAGAGAGCATTTCCCTTCATCTACAAAAGGACACATTTCTGCTGCCAAGGGCTCTCCACAGCCATAGACCTACCAATGATACTCATGTTGACTTGGTGGACAGTTTGGGCTTATTCTGCCTATACAGTATAAGACTACAGAAGGCAAAAAAAGTCCCCAGACTCGGGATTGATGGGGAGAAAAAGAGTAATTTTCTATATATTCTACTATTGCATGAGATCTCCTTACACTCTATATAGTACTTTGCCCTCTTTAGGGGTGGTCTTGTAATTACCATTCATTTGACTTAGTATTTTATGTTTGAAAAACATAAATTTAAGGAAAGCCACTCATAAAATCAACTCTAAGAAAAAAGTACTCTTAACAATGGAGGAAAAGCAAGTCACTAGCTTCAAGCAACACCATAAGTCATAAGAGAAGGAAATGAACACTGTACTGGAGTTTAGGTATATCATCTCATTTGATCAATATACATGGCTCAAAGAGGTGAAGAAATTTCCCAAATTCAGTAAACCCAGTTCCAGGTGACTCCAAAGCCCATGCTCTTTCCAGTGTATTTTAAGTAGTACAACGAAAAATAAAACCTAAGTACTCTGATTCTCCAGCACCATGTCAGAGAAGATTGTACCCTCTTCCACAACTCAGTTTTCTTCCCAGATTCTGTGGACTGTCCTGATACACAGGGGACTGAAATAAATGAAATTATTTTGTTGGTGTCTTATAGGTCTTCTTATAGACCATAAGCTTTCAAGGAGTCATAAAACGTCCATTCTGTGTACATTTTAGAAAACTGCTTTTGGACAAAGACTTTGGACATTAAGTTTTAGCTCAGAATGCATTTTTGCTTCCAAGTTATAAATAGAGTACAACTTTTTAATGAAAATGCTGACACAACCTAAAGAACAATGGTGTATGACCAAATCCACTGCAGAAACAGATTCTTTCAACAGAGTATTAGCATCTTTAGAGAGAGGCTATTTATAGGATGTGTTTAATTAAGTTGTAGATATTAAATTATGAAAAATTTTTACTTCACCAAAATACAATCTAAAATAGCCATTAAGATCAATTAGCAATTTTTTCAGTAGATTGGAAAATTTAGCCAATCCAGACTTGAATGGCATTGATTTCTTTAATGAGATGTTTGTTCTGAGGTGTTTAAAAATATATGGGTCAGGGCGGAGCAAGATGGCGGAGGAGTAGGAGACCTAGATTTCGTCTGGTCTCAGGAATTCAGCT
>NW_027397097.1:14330433-14391747 GCF_003265705.2 Callorhinus ursinus
GAGAAAAATATGCAGCCAAGAATACTATATCCAGCTAGGCTGTCATTAAAAATAGAAGAGAAAAAAAGCTTCCAGGACAAACAAAAAATAAGGAATTTGCAAACACGAAACCAGCCCTCCAAGAAATACTGAAAGGGGTCCTCTAAGCAAAGAGAGAGCCTAAAAGCAGAATAGATCAGAAAGGAACACAGACAATATACAGTAACGGTCACCTTACAGGCAATACACTGTCACTAAATTCATATCTTTCAATAGTTACCCTGAATGTAAATGGGCTAAATGCCCCAATCAAAACACACGCTATCAGATTGGCTTACAAAACAAGACGCATCGATATGCTGTCTGCAAGAGACTCATTTTAGACTCAAAGACACCCCCAGATTGAAAGTGAGGGGGTGGAAAACCATTTACCATGCTAATGGACACCAAAAGAAAGCTGGGGTGGCAATCCTTATATCAGACAAATTAGATTTTAAAACAAAGACTGTAATAAGAGATGAAGAAGGACACTATATCCTACTTAAAGGGTCTATCCAACAAGAGATTTAACAATTGTAAATATCTATGCCCCTAACATGGGAGCAGCCAATTATATAAGGCAATTAATAACAAAAACAAAGAAACACATTGACAAAAATACAATAATAATGGGGGACTTTAACACCCCCCCCTGACTGAAATGGACAGATCATCTAAGCAAAAGATCAACAAGGAAATAAAGACTTTAAATGAAACACTGGACCAAATGGACTTCAGAGACATATTCAGAACATTCTATCCCAAAGCAACGAAATACACATTCTTCTCTAGTGCCCATGGAACATTCTCCAGAATTGATCACATCCTAGGTCACAAATCAGGTCTCAACCAATACCAAAAGATTGGGTTTATTCCCTGCATATTTTCAGACCACAATGCTTTGAAACTAGAACTCAATCACAAGAAGAATGTCGGAAAGAACTCAAATACAGGGAGGCCAAAGAGCATCCTCCTAAAGAATGAATGAGTCAACCAGGAAATTAAAGAAGAATTTAAAAAATTCATGGAAACCAATGAAAATGAGAACACAACTGTTCAAAATCTTTGGGATGCAGCAAAGGCAGTCCTAAGAGGAAACTATATAGCAATACAAGCCTTTCTCAAGAAACAAGAAAGGTGTCAAATACACAACCTAACCCTACACCTAAAGGAGCTAGAGAAAGAAGACAAATAAAGCCTAAACCCAGCAGGAGAAGAGAAATAATAAAGATCAGAGCAGAAATCAATGAAATAGAAACCAAAAGAACAGTAGAATAGATCAAAGAAACTAGGAGCTGATTTTTTGAAAGAATTAACAAGATTGATAAGCCCCTGACCAGACTTACCAAAAAGAAAAGAGAAAGACCCAAATCAACAAAATCATGAATGAAAGAGGAGGGATCACAACCAACACCAAAGAAATACAAACAATTATAAGAACATATTATGAGCAACTCCATGCCAGCAAATTAGATAACCTGGAAGAAATGAATGCATTCCTAGAGTTGTATCAACTACCAAAACTGAACCAGAAAGAAATAGAATACTTGAACTGACCTATAACCACTAAGGAAATTGAAGCAGTCATCAAAAATCTCCCAATGAACAAAAGCCCAGGGCCAGATGGCTTCCCAGGGGAATTCTATCAAACATTTAAAGAAGAATTAATACCTATATTCCTGATACTGTTCCAAAAAATAGAAATGGAAGGAAAACTTCCAAATTCATTTTATGAGGCCACCATTACCTTGATCCCAAAACCCGACAAAGACCCCACCAAAAAGGAGAATTATAGACCAATATCCTTGATGAACATGGATGCAAAAATTCTCACCAAAATACTAGCCAGTAGGATCCAACAGTACATTAAAAGGATTATTCACCATGACCAAGTGGGATTTATCCCTGGGCTGCAAGGCTGGTTCAACATCCACAAATCAATCAACGTGATACAATACATTAACAAAAGAAAGAACAAGAATCATATGATCCTCTCAATAAATGCACAAAAAGCATTTGACAAAGTACAGCATCCTTTCTTGATCAAAACTCTTCAGAGGATAGGGATAGAGGGTACACACCTCAATATCATAAAAGCCATCTATGAAAAACCTACAGCGAATATCATTCTCAATGGGGAAAATCTGAAAGCTTTTCCCCTAAGGTCAGGAAGCGGCAGCGATGTCCACTATCACCACTGCTAGTCAACATAGTATTAGAAGTCCTAGCCACAGCAATCAGAAACAAAAAGGAATCAAAGGCTTCCAAATTGGCAAAGAAGAAGTCAAACTCTCAGTCTTTGCAGATGATATGATACTGTATGTGAAAAACCCAAAAGACTCCACCCCAAAACTGCTAGAACTCATACAGGAATTCAGTAAAGTAGCAGAATATAAAATCAATGCACAGAAATCAGTGGGATTCCTATACACCACCAAGACAGAAGAGAGACAAATCAAGGAGTCAATCCCATTTACAATTGCACCCAAAACCATGAGATACCTAGGAATAAATTTAACCAAAGAGGCAAAGGATCTGTACTCAGAAAACTATAAAATACTCATGAAAGAAATTGAGGAAGACACAAAGAAATGGAAAAAGGTTCCATGCTCATGGATTGGAAGAACAAATATTGTGAAGATGTCAATGCTACCTCAAGCAATCTACACATTCAATGCAATCCTCATCAAAATACCATTCACTTTTTTCAAAGAAATGGAACAAATAATCCTGAAATTTGTATGGAACCAGAAGAGACCCCGAATAGCCAGAGGAAAATTGAAAAAGAAAAGCAAAGCTGGTGGCATCCCAATTCCGGACTTCCAGCTCTATTACAAAGCTGTCATCGGGTGCCTGGGTGGCTCAGTTGGTTAAGCGACTGCCTTTGGCTCAGGTCATGATCCTGGAGTCTCAGGATCGAGTCCCGCATCGGGCTCCCTGCTCGGCGGGGAGTCTGCCTCTCCCTCTGACCGTCCCACCTCTCATGTGCTCTCTCCCTTTCTCATTCTCTCTCTCAAATAAATAAATAAAATCTTTAAAAAAAAAGCTGTCATCATCAAGACAGTATGGTACTGGCACAAAAACAGACACATAGATCAATGGAACAGAATAGAGAGCCCAGAAATGGACCCTCAACTCTATGGTTAACTCATCTTTGACAAAGCAGGAAAGAATGTCCAATGGAATAAAGACAGTCTCTTCAACAAATGGTGTTGGGAAAATTGGACAGCCACATGCAGAAGACTGAAACTGGACCATTTCCTTACACCACACACAAAAATAGACTCCAAATGGTTGAAAGACCTAAACGTGAGACAGGAGTCCATCAAAATCCTAAAGGAGAACACAGGTAGCAACCTCTTCGACCTCAGCCGCAGCAACTTCTTCCTAGAAACATCGCCAAAGGCAAGGGAAGCAAGGGAAAAATGAGCAATTGGGATTTCATCAAGATAAAAAGCTTTTGCACAGCAAAAGAAACAGTCCACAAAACCAAAAGACAACCGACAGAATGGGAGAAAATATTTGCAAATGACATAACAGATAAAGGGCTAGTATCCAAAATCTATAAAGAACTTATCAAACTCAACACCCAAAGAACAAATAATCCAATCAGGAAATGGGCAGAAGACATGAACAGACATTTTTCCAAAGAAGACATCCAAATGGCCAATAGACACATGAAAAAGTGCTCAACATCGCTCGGCATCAGGGAAATCCAAAGCAAAACCTCAATGAGATACCACCTCACACCCATCAGAATGGCTAAAATTAACAAGTCAGGAAACGACAGATGTTGGCGGGGATGTGGAGAAAGGGGAACCCTCCTACACTGTTGGTGGGAATGCAAGCTGGTGCAACCACTCTGGAAAACAGTATGGAGGTTCCTCAAACAGTTGAAAATAGAGCTACCATACGATCCATCAATTGCACTACTGGGATACAAGTAGTGTAGGGATACAAATATAGGGATCCAAAGGGGTACGTGCACCCCAATGTTTATAGCAGCATTGTCCACAATAGCCAAACTGTGGAAAGAGCCAAGATGTCCATTGATAGATGAATGGATAAAGAAGAGGTGGTATATATACACCATGGAATATTATGCAGCCATAAAAAGGAATGAGATCTTGCATTTGCAACGACATGGATGGAACTGGAGAGTGTTATGCTGAGCAAAATAAGTCAATCAGAGAAATACATGTATTATACGACCTTGCTGATATGAGGAATTTTTAACCTCAGGAAACAAACTGAGGGTTGCTGGAGTGGTGGGGGGTGGGGGGATGGGGTGGCTGGGTGATAGACATTGGGGAGGGTATGTGCTATGGTGAGCACTGTGAATTGTGCAAGACTATTGAATCACAGGTCTGTACTTCTGAAACAAATAATGCAATATATGTTAAGAAAAAAAAAGAAGAAGATAGCAGGAGGGGAAGAATGAAGGGGAGTAAGTCGGAGGGGGAGACAAACCATGAGAGATGATGACTCTGAAAAACAAACTGAGGGTTCTAGAGGGGAGGGGGTTGGGGGGATGGGTTAGCCTGGTGATGTGTATTAAAGAGGGCACGTTCTGTGTGGAGCACTGGGTGTTATGCACAAACAATGAATCATGGAACACTACATCAAAAACTAATGATGTAATGTATGGTGATTAACATAACAATAAAAATTAAAAAAAAAAAGAAGAGCAACACAGAGGGGCGCCTGGGTGACTCAGTCAGTTAAGTGTCTGCCTTGGCTCAGGTCATGATCCCAGGTCCTGGGATTGAACCCCACATCGGGCTCTCTGCTCCATGGGAAGCCTACTTCTCCCTCTGCCACTCCCCCTGCTTGTGTTCCCTCTCTCGCTGTGTCTCTCTCTGTCAAATAAATAAAAATAAAATCTTAGGGTGCCTGGGTGGCTCATTTGGTTAAGCGACTGCCTTCAGCTCAGGTCATGATCCTGGAGTCCCTGGATCGAGTCCCGCATCGGGCTCCCTGCTCAGCAGGGAGTCTGCCTCTCCCTCTGACCTCCTTCCCTCTCATGCTCTCTCTCTACCATTCTCTCTCTCTCTCTCAATAAATAAATAAAAATCTATAATAAAAAAATAAAATCTTAAAAAAATATATATATATATAAAGATGCAGCACAGTAAGTTGGAACAGTAAGCAGGTGCAAGTACATCTTTGGCAAAAACACCTCATCTTTTTTTTTTTTTTATAATTTAGGTACTTAAATAATATTTCTTTGTTGTTATTTCCTTGGATTTCTTGGTTCATTATAAAGATAATGATTTTTTTTGTAATGTACCCAAAAAGGACAAAGAATAAATATTTTTAAATGCCTAAAATCATTACTACTTAGAGTACACTTTTGTCACATGTTGCATGGTCTTTGTTTAAAGGCTAAAGTTGTGTGAAGTAACCATACCCTGAACATTGTTATAGGAAAAATTCTTTAAGGAGACATACACAGTATGAGGTTTTCAAGGTGGGATTATTCACTAGGAAGAGCTGTCATTCATGACTCATATCTGTAGCTGGTCTGTGAACAGACACCAACACCCACATCAAGAGCACTTGATGATGTCTGTTTGTTCTATAGTAATCTAAGAACACTAAATAAAAGGAAATAATATGATAGCTAGGGAGAAATACCCAGGAGAGTTTGTTAGACATGTATGTACTTTGTTTCTAGAAAAAAGAAGAGAGATTCCATCATAATTGCACTGGACTTAGCACATCATAACCAAAGCAATCACGTTTCTTCCCAGAGGCTCTTTCCCCACTCAGGGCTGGAACCCACTGTCCCATAATACTTTTCAGGAATTCAGTTAGCCAAAATAAGTAATGGCTCTGAGCTCAGAAATGACTTTCAAAGGTACAGAAATCACTGTCAAAAAAAAAAATCAAACTTTATCTTTAAAAAAATTAACTCATTGGAACGCCTGGGTGGCTCAGTCGATTAAGCATCTGTCTTCGGCTCAGGTCATGATCTAGGGGTCTTGGGCTCAAGTCCCACATTTGGGCTCCTTGCTTGGTGGGGAGCCTGGCTTCTCCCTCTGCCTTTTACTCCCCTGCTTGTGCTCTCTCTCTCTCTCTGACAAATAAATAAAAACAAAATCTTTTTAAAAAATTAACTATTTAAACATTCAAGATCCATACCTTTCAATTACATCTTCCAATACCTGAGGTAAGTTGAAGGTAGGCCAAGCTGTCAGAGAGTTCATTGCTCAAGTGCCACTGTGGGGCAAATATAGATCTTAAACTTTAACCATTTTCATAGTTCTCCAGTGCTGATAATAATAATGCCATAATAATAAAATGCCCCACCACTGAATTATCTCATAGAGTTTGAAAGCTTGTGCTTGTTTTTACCATCTGTATTCTCACTGTTGGCAGCTGCTTCCCTTGGCTGCTAATATACCAGGCTTTAGTAATGCCCTCTCCTGATTTCCATATACCTGCTCTAATTATCTGGATCTTACCTAATGGGTTAGCCATGATTATTAGAAATGTATCTAAATTGACTCTGAAACTCTGAAATAAGGTATTATGGGTCTCTTATGTTCAAATACATGTGCCTGAGAAGCATTAAGAAGCTCACAGAGAAGATGGCAGAGGTGTAGGAGACCTGGATTTCATCTGCTCCCAGGAATGCAGCTGGATAGGGATCAAACCATTCTGATCACCTACAAATTCAACAGGAGATTGAAGAAAAGAATAGCAACAACTCTCTGAACAGAAAAGCGACCACTTTCTGGAAGGTAGGACGTGCGGAGAAGTGAATCCGAGGTGATATTCGGGAGAACAGACAGTGGGGGAGGCGGCCTCTATCGGCCCTTCTGGCAAGTGATAGAGCCGCGGAGCACAAAATCAGAAATTTTAGAACTCTGCTCCGCTGAGGGATGTTGCTCCAGGGGCTAAGCAGGAGGTGGAACACTCTCTGGGACAGTGTGGTCTCAGGACCCTCGGGGTAACAGAAAGACTGGGGCTCTCTGAGGGCGGCAGAGCTCCCAGGTGTCAGAACGGGGAAGCTGGCTATAGAGACGGAGCCGAGGAGTGGGCTCTCAGCTCGGGGTTGCCATAAACCATGATTGGTGACAGTCGGGCCACTGCTCCTCCAGCAGGGACCCAACAAGCGGCAGATCCAAGGAGATTCTCCTTCCTCCCCCAGGAGGAGCGGCGCGGGAGCGCACCGCAGGGATCTGCTGGGTTTGGAGACTCCGCACGGGGTCAGGTGCCAGAGATAGAAACACTCAGTCACAGGCCGGGTGAGCACAGAGTGTGGCTGGAGACCGGGGAGACGGGAGTGATTGACTGCTTTTCTCTGGGGGCTCACTGAGGAGTGGGGCCCCGAGTTCTCCGGGCCTCCGGGGCGGAGATTGGGAGGTCACCATTTTCACTGTTGTCCTCCAAAGCTGTACAGAAAGCTTGCAGGGAACAAAAGCTCCACAGAGCAAACACAAGCAGATTACTTAGCCCGGTGCCCGCGGCAAGGGGGGGGCAATTCCATGTCCGGCAAAGACATTTGGGAACCACAGCAACAGGCCCCTCCCCCATAGATCAGCAAGAACAGCCAGCCAAGACCAAGTTTACTGCACATAAAATTCATGGCTTTTTTACCATGATTCTTTAGTCTTTCAAAGTTAATTTTTTATTAACTGTCTTTTTTTTTTAATTTCTTTCCCTTTTCAACCAACATTTTATCAATCCCTTTTTTTAAAAAAAATTTTATTTTTCATTTTTAGAGCCATATTCTACCACTTCATAGTAGTTACCCTTATTTTGGTATATATATATATATATAAGTTGTTCTCTCTTTAAAATTTTGAGATACACTTTTTTCTAACAGATCAAAATATACCCTAAATCTCTAGTGTATGGCTTTGTTCTAATCTCCTGCCTAATCACATTCTCTCCCTTTTTTTTAAATCATCTTCTTCCTTTTTTCACCAACTTCTTATCAATTCCTTTTATAAAATCTTTTATAATTTTCATCTTTACAGTCATATTCCATCCCTTCATTGTATTAACCCTTATTTTTGTACATATATAAGCTTTTCCTTCTTTAAAATTTTGAGAGGCACTTTCCTCTAACAGACCAAAATACACCCAAAATCTAGTGTGTGGCACTGATCTATGCGCCAGCCTGATCATATGTGATCATATCCTGGTTTTTGCTTTTGTTTTGTTTCTGTTTGTTTTTATTGTTTCTTTTTTATTTCTTTTTCTTTTTTTCCTTCTTTCCCTTTCTTTTCCCCCGGTTTCAGGTCTTTTCTGATTTGTTTTGTTTATATTTTCTGGGGACGTTGTTAACCTGTTAGCAGTTTGTTCTCTCCTTCATCTATTCTCCTCTGGACAAAATGACAAGACGTTAAAAATCACCTCAACAAAAAGAACATGAGGAGGTACCGACTGCCAGGGACCTAAGCAATACGGACATTAGTACGATGTCGGAACTAGAGTTCAGAATGATGATTTTAAAGATACTAGCTGGGCTTGAAAAAAACATGGAAGTTATTAGAGAAACCCTTTCTGGAGAAATAAAAGAACTAAATCTAAACAAGTCAAAATCAAAAAGGCTATTAATGAGGTGCAAAGAAAAATGGAGGCTCTAACTGCTAGAATACATGAGGCAGAAGAGAGAATTCATGATATAGAAGACCAAATGATGGAAAATAAAGAAGCTGAGAAAAAGAGAGGTAAACAACTACTGGATCACGAGGGCAGAATGTGAGAAATAAGTGATAGCATAAGATGAAAGAACATTAGAATAATTGGGATCCCAGAAGAAGAAGAAAGAGAAAGAGGGGCAGAAGGTATATTGGAGCAAATTATAGCAGAGAACTTCCCTAATGTGGGGAAGGAAACAGGCATCAAAATCCAGGAGGCACAGAGAACCCCTCTCAAAATCAATAAAAGTAGGTCAACAAACCGATATCTAACAGTAAAACTTACGAGTCTCAGAGACAAAGAGAAAATCCTGAAAGCAGCTAGGGAGAAGAGATCTGTAACCTACAATGGTAGAAACATTAGATTGGCAACAGACCTATCCACAGAGACCTGGCAGGCCAGAAAGGACTGGTATGATATCTTCAGAGCACTAAACGAGAAATATATGCAGCCAAGAATACTATATCCAGCTAGGCTGTCATTGAAAATAGAAGAAGAGATAAAAAGCTTCCAGGACAAACAAAACTAAAGGAATTTGCAAACACGAAACCAGCCCTACAAGAAATATTGAAAAGGGCCCTCTAAGCAAAGAGAGAGCCTAAAAGCAGCATAGACCAGAAAGGAACACATACAATATACAGTAATGGTCACCTCATAGGCAATACAATGGAACTAAATTCATACCTTTCAATAGTTACCCTGAACGTAAATGGGCTAAATGCCCCAATCAAAAGACACAGGCTATCATATTGGATTAAAAAACAAGACCCATCAATATGCTGTCTGCAAGAGACTCATTTTAGACCCAACGACACCCCCAGATTAAAAGTGAGGGGGTGGAAAACCATTTACCATGCTAATGGACACCAAAAGAGAGCTGGGGTGGCAATCCTTATATCAGACAAATTAGATTTTAAACCAAAGACTATAATAAGAGATGAGGAAGGACACTGAAATGGACCCCCCTCACTGAAATGGACAGATCATCTAAGCAAAAGATCAACAAGGAAATAAAGACTTTATTTTTTTAAATGTTTTATTTAGTTATTCATAAGAGTCAGAGAGAGAGAGAGAGAGAGAGAGAGGCAGAGGCATCCCTCCTCTAGCAGGGAGCCCAATGTGGGACTTGATCCCAGGACCCTGGGATCATAACCTGAACCGAAGGCAGACGCTTAACCATCTGAGCCACCCAGGCGCCCCAGGAAATAAAGACTTTAAATGACACAGTGGACCAAACAGACTTCACAGACATATTCAGAACATTCCATCCCAAAGCAACGGAATACACATTCTTCTCTAGTGCCCATGGAACATTCTCCAGAATTGATCACATCCTAGGTCACAAATCAGGTCTCAACCGGTACCAAAAGATTGGGATTATTCCCTGCATATTTTCAGACCACAGTGCTTTGAAACTAGAACTCAGTCACAAGAGGAAAGTCAGAAAGAACTCAAATACATGGAGGCTAAAGAGCATCCTCCTAAAGAATGAATGGGTCAACCAGGAAATTAAAGAAGAATTTCAAACATTCATGGAAACCAATGAAAATGAAAACACAACTGTTCAAAATCTTTGGGATGCAGCAAAGGCAGTCCTAAGAGGAAAGTATATAGCAATACAAGCCTTTCTCAAGAAACAAGAAAGGTCTCAAATACACAAACTAACCCTACACCTAAAGGAGCTGGAGAAAGAACAGCAAATAAAACCTAAACCCAGCAGGAGAAGAGAAATAATAAAGATCAGAGCAGAAATCAATGAACTAGAAACCAAAAGAAGAGTAGAACAGATCAAAGAAACTAGGAGCTGGTTCTTTGAAAGAATTAACAAGATGGATAAACCCTGGGCCTGACTTATCAAAAAGAAAAGGGAAATGACCCAAATAAGAAAATCATGAATGAAAGAGGAGAGATCACAACCAACACCAAAGAAATACAAACAATTATAGGAACATATTATGAGCAACTATAGGCCAGCAAATAAGATAATCTAGAAGAAATGGATGCATTCCTAGAGATATATCAACGACCAAAACTGAACCAGGAAGAAATAGAAAACCTAAACAGACTTATAACCACTAAGGAAATTGAAGCAGTCATCAAAAATCTCCCAACAAACAAAAGCCCATGGCCAAATGGCTTCCCAGGGAAATTCTACCAAACATTTAAGGAAGAATTAATACCTATTCTTCTGAAACTGTACCAAAAAATAGAAATGGAAGGAAAACTTCCAAACTCATTTTAGGAGGTCACCATTACCTTGATCCACAAACCTGACAAAGACCCCATCAAAAAGGAGAATGACAGACCAATATCCTTGATGAGTATGGATGCAAAAATTCTCACCAAAATCCTAGCCAATAGGATCCAAGAGTACATTAAAAGGATTATTCAGCATGACCAAGTGGGATTTATCCCTGGGCTATAAGTTTGGTTCAACATCCACAAATACGTTAATAAAAGAAAGAAGAAGAATCACATGATCCTCTCAATAAATGTAGAAAAAGCATTTGACAAAGTACAGCATCCTTTCTTGATCAAAACTCTTCAGAGTATAGAGGGTACATACCTCAATATCATAAAAGCCATCTATGAAAAACCCACAGCGAATATCATTCTCAATGGGTAAAACTGAGAGCTTTCCCCCTAAGGTCAGGAACACGGCACGGATGTCCACTCTCACCACTGCTATTCAACATAGTATTAGAAGTCCTAGCCACAGCAATCGGACAACAACGTAAATAGAAGGCATCCAAATCGGCAAAGAAGAAGTCAAACTCTCACTCTTTGCAGATGATATGACACTTTATATGCAAAACCCAAAAGACTCCACCCCAAAACTGCTAGAACTCATACAGGAATTCAGTAAAGTGTCACGATATAAAATCAATGCACAGAAATCAGTGGCATTCCTATACACCAACAACAAGACAGAAGAAAGAGAAATTAAGGTTTGGTCCCATTTACAATTGCACGCAAAACCATAAGAAACCTAGGAATAAATCTAACCAAAGAGGCAAAGGATCTATACTCAGAAAACTATAAAATACTCAGGAAAGAAATTGAGGAAGACACAAAGAAATGAAAAAATGTTCCATGCTCATGGATTGGAAAAACAAATATTGTGAAGATGTCAATGCTACCTAGAGCAATCTGCACATTCAATGCAATCCCCATCAAAATACCATCCACTTCTTTCAAAGAAATGGAACAAATATATCTAAAATTTGTATGGAACCAGAAAAGACCCTTAATATCCAGAGGAATGTTGAAAAAGAAAAGCAAAGCAGGAGGCATCACAATTCTGGACTTCAAGCTCTATTACAAAGCTGTCATCATCAAAACAGTATGATACTGGCACAAAAACAGACACATAGATCAATGGAACAGAATAGAGAGGCCAGAAATGGACCCTCAACTCTATGGCCAACTAATCTTTGACAAAGCAGGAAAGGATGTCCAGTGGAAAAAAGACAGTCTCTTCAACAACTGGTGTTGGGAAAACTGGACAGCCACATGCAGAAGAATGAAACTGGGCCATTTCCTTATACCACACTCAAAAATAGACTCAAAATGGTTGAAAGACCTCAATGTGAGACAGGAGTCCATCAAAATCCTAAAGGAGAACACAGGCAGCAACCTCTTTGACCTCAGCCACAGCAACTTCTTCCAAGAAACATTGCCAAAGGCAAGGGAAGCAAGGGCAAAAATGAACTATTGGGATTTCATCAAGATAAAAAGCTTTGCACAGCAAAAGAAATAGTCAACAAAACCAACAGACAACTGACAGAATGGGAGAAGATATTTGCAAATGACATATCAGATAAAGGGCTAGTATCCAAAATCTATAAAGAACTTATCAAACTCAACACCCAAAGAACAAATGATCCAATCAAGAAATGGGCAGAAGACATGAACAGACATTTCTCCAGGGAAGACATCCAAATGGCCAACAGACACATGAAAAAGTGCTCAACATCGCTCGGCATCAGGGAAATCCAAAGCAAAAGCTCAATGAGAGAGCACCTCACACCAGTCAAAATGGTTAAAATTAACAAGTCAGGAAAGGACAGATGTTGGCGGGGATGCAGAGAAAGGGGAACCCTCCTACACTGTTGGTGGGAATGCAAGCTGGTGCAGCCACTCTGGAAAACAGTACGGAGATTCCTCAAACAGTTGAAAATAGAGCTACCACATGATCCAGCAATTGCATTACTGGGTATTTACCCCAAAGATACAAATGGAGGGATCCAACAGGGTATGTGCACCCCAATGCTTATAGCAGCAATGTCCACAATAGCCAAACTGTGGAAAGAGCCAAGATGTCCATCGACAGAAGAATGGATAAAGAAGGTGTGGTTTATATATACAATGGAATATTATGCAACCATCAAAGGAATAAAATCTTGCCATTTGCAACGACATGGATAGAACTGGAGAGTGTTATGCTGAGCAAAATAAGTCAATCAGAGAAAGACATGTATCATATGACCTCACTGATATGAGGAATTCTTAATCTCAGGAAACAAACTGAGGGTTGCTGGAGTGGTGGGGGGTGGGAGGGATGGGGTGGCTGGGTGATAGACATTGGGGAGGGTATGTGCTATGTTGAGCACTGTGAATTGTGCAAGACTGTTGAATCACAGATCTGTACCTCTGAAACAAATAATACATTATATGTTTATAAAAGAAGAAAAAGAAGAAGATAGCAGAAGGGGTAGAATGAAGGTGGGGAAATCGGAGGGGGAGATGAACCATGAGAGACAATGGACTCTGAAAAACAAACTGAGGGCTCTAGAGAGGAGGGGTGTGGAAGGATGGGTTAGTCTGGTGATGTGTATTAAAGAGGGCACGTTCTGCATGAAGCCCTGGGTGTTATACGCAAATAATGAATCATGGAACACTACATCAAAAACAAATGATGTAATGTATAGTGATTAACATAACATAATAAAAAAAAAGAAGCTCACACAGTGAGCTCATAGAATAGACAGTAGTCTGTAAATGGGTTGTGAGCATTGAAATATTGACTTAGTCCACTTCAACACATTTTTGTTTACTTCTAAATGGTTCTCAATTTATACTACATAATTAAGGTTGTTGGATACTAAATAAGTAAAAAGTTCAGTAAATATAGCTGAAGCTCCTTTAAGTTGATGTCAGAGAGAACAAATATTCAATTCTTCCTGGGATTATTCTGGACACAGAGACAAAGCCCTTAAATTGGAAAATCCACAGATCCATACATTACAGCATTTTGTATTCTCAATAATTTATAAATGATTGAATCACCCTATTCTATATAAGCATTCCACTACAAACCTCTGAAAAATAATGTAGCTTATAGCTCTATCATGGAAGATCTCTGAGTAATCATTGCATATTCAGTTCCTGTATCAATAATGAAACCAAGAAGGAAAATAAAGCCTAGCACTCCTCTTAAAGAAAACCCACTGTTAAAATTCCTTTAGCTCTGAACAGAAGGACATAACTAAATTTCTGAATATATTTATAACTCTGTTTACATAGTGGTTTTCCACATGGACTTTTCCAAATAAATAAGATTAGAAATCCTGACAGTCCTGTAAAGGAAGACCTTCAAATGTGCTACTATGGCTGCGAAGATGATTGTCCAACGATGCAATGTTGCCCAGCATTGCAATGCATAGAATCTTCATGGCACCTTCTATGACACAACACACAGCTAATAAAATACCAATCTCTTCTGAATTCATTGTTTTCCACAGCAAACCCAAGGGATTCAATTTGCTCAGGAGATATAATGAATTATACCATAAATGAGAAAAGACTGGGTACCCAAAAGACTAGCCTAGCTCCCCTATGTGCTGATTGTGGGATGCAAAAAAGATATTTCATTTCTCTGAGCTTCAGTTTTCTCATCTGTCAAAACAAAGAGTTATTCTTTGGCAAAGTCAGGTGGGGATTATGAGTAGGGAGATTATGCTTTCAGGAATCCTGGAAAAGTTCTGCTTAATGTTCTCAATGAAGGGCAAAGCATTCTTTGAGCAGATTAAAACTTTAAGTGTTAAAAACAAATATCAAAACATACAAAAATCCCCCTTTCATGACAAAAACACTCAATAGACTAGAAATACAAGGGAACTCCTTCATTCTGGTAAAAGACATCTATTAAAACACACACACACACACACACACACACACACACAGAGCTAACATCATATTTAATGATGAAACAAGAATACTTTCCCCTAAAATCAAAAACAAGTCAAGAATGTCTGCTCTTGCCAACTCTGTTAAATAGTGTAGTGAATATTCTGGCCAAGGCAGTTGGGCAAGAAAATGAAATAAGTGGCATCCAAATTGGAAAGGAAGAAGTAAAACTATCTCTTTTTGCAGATGGCATGATCTTATATATAGAAAATCCTAAGGAATTCACTAAAAAGCTCTTATAATAATAGATTCAGCAACATTTCAGGGTACAATATTAATAAACAAAAACGGATTGTATTTCCATACACTAGCAATGACCAACCCAAAAATGAAATTAAGAAAACAATCCCATCTGTAATAGCATCACAAAAAAGAGAAGGTAAGAAGAGGCAGGTGAATGCTGAGGCACAAAATCAGTAAAGTTGGGTAAAGTTGGAATTCTTAGAAAATATTCAAAGGTACAGAAAGAGGAAGCTGCGGACACTGGACATAAAATATACTGACCTCATTTTTACCATAGGCCTGCCTTTTGCTCCTAGATGGTTACCTATCGTTCTTCCACTTAGCTTCTCAGATCTTGCTACCTCAGAACTTGGAACCTTCATTTCTTTGCCCAGGGTATGCAGGGTTCCTGTTTGCATGTCTTCTGTTCTGTACTCTGTGTAGTTTTTTATGTGTGCTCACTGGGATTGCCCTTTCAACTCTCCCATGAACCAGTGCCCACCCATCCCCTCCATACTGTGGGCTTACTTTCTGGGCATATTTCAGAAATCATTGTAAGAAATTTATCTGATATAAGTAGTGCAGTTCCCAACATACTCTTTCAAACCTAGAGAGGAAACAAGTATGCATCCAAAGTACGATAAGGGCCAGAAGAGAGAGAAAAAAAGGAATTTATCCATTGTGTCAGTCTAATCTTCCTCATACTTTCCTTGATTTAAAGCACTTGACTACAGCAAAATTGGAATCAAAGACATTCTGCAGAGTGCACTGTGATTTTTCTAAGATAATTTCCCCTCTGGATTCTTTCCTAACCCATGGCTACCACCCAGATGGCCAGATGCACTCTAATCCCAGTGCAGACCAAGATAAAGTCCTATACTCTGCAATTTTCCATAATTTTCCTAAAACTGTGATCATCTGATAATGTCCTGACTTTTTGTTCTATAAGGGGACTGCTGATGGTATGAAAACCTTGCTCTAAAAAATAAAATTTGTATCCAGTCTTTGGAAAGACAATACTCATCAAAGCCATCCTGGGTGTGATTTCCCAGCAGCTGAGTTAGCCCAGCGGGTGCTGTATTCATAGGAATTCTGGAAGCACCCAGAGAGCAGACACAACATTATTTATTTTATGACTTGGTTGAATGTTTCTAAGTGCCATGGTCTGGGTTTTATGTGGGCTGTATACAAAATGAGGTCACACAACAAACTGTGGAGAAAAAAATAAAAGTGAGGAAGAAGCTACAAAATCAGTAGGAAAAATCTTTAGATTACTATATGATTGCTTATGCACATTGTATTATTTGGCTTTAATTAGAGTGACTGATTCTGACTGTGGGTAAAGTGAGGCAGTCTGGGAGAACACGCTGAAATAATTAACACTTTAAAAGAATATCTCCTCTGGTTTCTTTGCGGGAACATCTGTTTTTATTGATTTCCCATAAAAGAGAAAAATTACTTTCATAATCTAGAGAGACATGGTAGGGAAATGTTTAAATGATTTAAATTAAAAGGAGTATCCAACTCTACTCTTCAAAAATGGCCTTTGTTACTCAGAATATAAACATCTTTTGTTAATATGATACTCTTACATCATCAGCTCCTGCCTGTCATAGAGCAAAATGTTTCTTTTCAAGAGCTTCAGAATTTCTGCTTTCAGAGTCTCAAAAAAGTTGTATATTAACTCCTGGAAACTTTCTCTGTCCCAGCCTAAATCCTTTTCCAAAGAAAGGATCCTCCTAAATAAATCCAAATAAATAGCCCTAAACTAATAATGAGTTACTGCCCATTTTTTTTGTCCCTCACCAATTCATCCTGCCCCATTCACTTCCTTCTGGGATGACCTATCCTTTTCTTTTTTTTCTCTTACCACTTATCAAGCAATGACTATGTGCCAGGTTCTATGTTAACATGTTCTATGCATTATCACATGTAAATCTCAAAATACCCTGTTGCATGTATAAATTCAAGATAGATTAAGCAAAGTGTCTGAGGTCACATGACCAGTGAGTGGCAGAGTTTGTGTTTTAACAGAAATCTTAATCAGTTTTAAAGTTTGCATATTTATTACCAAATATTGCATTTTCTGTCTTCCAAAATCCATCTTGAGGCAAATCTCCATCTCCATTCTGAACATTCATAGCTTTTTTTTTTTTTTTTGGAGAGACAGTGTCCAGGTGGGGGGAGGGGCAGAGAGAGAAGGGGCGAGAGAGAATCTTAAGCAGGCTCCATGCTCAGTGCAAAGCCTGACATGGGGTTCAATCTCACGTCCTTAAGATCATGACCTGAGCAGAAATCAAGAGTCAGACACTTAACTGACTGAGCCACCCATGCACCCCACAGCTTTTTATATACAACATTTTATAGCATGTATGATCCAGCATAATGATTATTTACATGTATTGTTTCTTGCTCTATCTTGAAGAATCCAAGGGTTTACAACTTAGAAAATGTACTCAGTAAATGCTTCTTAAATGAATAGATCAAATTTGATGTAGTCAGAATGCAATGTTCTAATTTGCAAATGTTAACATGATTTTTGAAAATACTTCACATATCGGGACACCTGAGTGGCTCAGTCAGTCAAGCGTCTGCCTTTGGCTCAGGTCATGATCCCAGAGTGCTGGGATCGAGTCCCACATCAGGCTCTTCCTTGCTCAGCAGGGAGTTTGCTTCTCCCTCTGCCTGCCGCTCCCCCTTCTTGTGCACACACAAACACTCTCTCTCTCATATAAATAAATAAATAAATTTTAAAAAGCAAAGAAAAACCTTCACATATCTATTTATGGGTGAATATTATATAACAAGAGAGATATACAGGTAAACAATATCCATGATAATCTCTATAATAGCAGGGACTTTATTTTAAATTTAGAAACACCTCTCATTGCATTATTTTTGAATTTCTAACAAGTATGCAAATATTCAGAGAAACAAAGCGATTATTCTAGACAAATCATATGTATTTATATATCATATTCCAAACAATAAAATCACATATTATAGCCATTTCTAAGTAATGCCCAATAACTAAGGATTGTGTCTGGACATTCCTGAAAGTGATCAAATCCATGCATAAGCCATAGCCATACTGAGTGGTCCAGAGATTTATGCCCTGAAATGCAGCAGCCACTCAAGCCTCCTGCAGTTGGTAGAAACTAACTTTCTTTGTTTCCAAGTACCAGAAACTAATTCTTAGCCTAGTTCACTCCAGATTCAGAGATGTGCCTGTTTTCACCTGAGTCCCAGAACCTATGGGTCTCTTTTGATTTGCTTATAAGTGGCAGAGGTTCAGGTAACCACTGCTCATTTACATATGAGCATACAATCCAATTAAATTTAAAGTGTAGAGGTGAAGAAGGATATCATTCTAGTTCTTAATGTAGCCATATAAGGAGAGATAAATAAAAAATAAAACTGTCATGCTTTTTGTTAGGTTATTTACGGTTATTCAAAAAGTATAAATACGTCCATGTTTCTGTATAATTACTGAAGGTAATTATTCATCTTGAACCCTAATTTGTACAGGTTAGTCCTGGCTACAAGGAAAAGTCTTTAAAATACCTCTTGGTCCCATTGCTACAGAGGTGTGGAGTGCCAAAAAAGAGAACATCTAGGAAGAGACTAAGCAAATAGTAATAGAAGCCATTTTCAAGGCAATATGGAGCTGGTGACAGGCATTTGCAGAGCAATTTGCAGAGAGAAGCATTCTTAAGAAAACCAATGATAAAAGCTCTGCACTTAAAACGAACCTGGGGCAAATGCACACACAAAGACCAAGACGTTTTTGTAAAAAGTAATAAAGCCCAATTATAAGGATACAATCATTCCAGAGCAAAGCACCAAGGAACAAGAATAGAGCATCGGGGAGAGAAATGTAGGAAACAATCAAGTGAACTTGCAAATACACAAAGATAACAGACTACCTATTTATTATGAATGTAAGTATGCATTAATTTATTTATAACCTGATTCAGTCAGTGAAGGATTTGAAACAGACAAAACATTCTCTTAAACAGAGGAGGCTAAGATTTTTCTATTTTCTGAGAGATGAGAAAATGGAAATTAATACCAGAATGATTATACATATCATATATATTTTTGTTTTATAAATATGCTTATGTTAGCGATATAGTTAACTATTCATATTTTTCATTTTATAATGTGGATTAAGTCATTAACAAATTATTCTTTGGTCATTTTTATGTACCCAAGTGATGTATATAATCAGATATTTGGAATAAATAGAATAGACTATTTTTATTACCAAATAGACTATTGGAAATTCTCAATGCTTCTTTCTCAGTGTTCTCAGCGCTTCTTTTTGTGTGAGACTACCACTCAGTATATAAACTCTGTTGGGACCTTCATAAGTGTTACTGACTAAGGGTATTAGTTAAGGTTGGTTTTTTTCATCTCTTTGGTTGCAAATACATCAAAAAACATTACATTCCCCCAAATAAACAAAACAAAACAAAATCTAGAATAACTTGGGGGGAATGTAACTAACTTACGGATTATCAGCAGATTATTGGGGCCTTTTCACAAAGTCAAAGAGAGATTTGAGTAAGCAGAACCTCAAAAGGACAGATATAGAGCAGGTCTAAATATTTCAGCAGCTGAAGTTACAGATTATTTTCCAAACTACTGTCATTCATATGATTCAATACTGTTGACTACCAACTTGGTATCTCTCTAGTACAAATTCCAAATTCCCAGGAGAGAGAATCCAACTGGCTCAGCTGAGATGAGATATTTACCCCTAGGTAAATCAGGCATGGCCAGGGACAGACTCACATAGCCCAAACATGGCCACTGAAAGCCTGCCTTTGTGGGTTAGTGTTACTTACAGAGAAAACAGAATCATTATGTGTTGTCAACTCCTCTGGAAAGTGTCTGCCCCACTGGGAAATGTAATTACTTTTAAATAAACAGCAAAGGAAATCTATGAAACCAACAGCTCTTAATTCCATAGCAAATCAAGAAAAAACATCTTTCTGATGTTCTCACCTGACCACAGAACTGAGAAGCAGACTATTTGGCATTTCTGACTTATGTTCTTCAGAAAGGGTCTTAAATGTAGTCATCTACTTAGTCACAAATGTCCTATAACATAAAGACCTAATCTGGGATTTCTAGATCCTACAGGGTCCAGCTCTAAGGTAATAATGAAAGATGAATTATTTTTAATAATCCAAAAAACATAATTCTAATAATGGATTTACTTGCAATAGGACTGCACAAAATAACTGACATGTCAAATGTTTGGTATTTGGGGCTGAAATTATCAGTGTGGTAGAGGATCAGCTACTAATCAGAATTCTTATTGATGATACATATTGATTGTCTCTGATAAAATGGGAATACTATCTTATTTATATTTGTACCTCCAGCAACAGGCATACCACCTGACACAGCTGAATCAAACCACTAAATTTTGTCTAGTTTGAAACAAAATTCCTTAAAACACATCCTCAATGATACTCTGTAAAGGAAAAGTGTAAAATGATCCTTGAAGGAAAGAAATGGAAAGCACCCACCTAGGAAGGTAAAATAGAATAATTACCTCTCTTCACCAACAAATATAAGAGTTGTAGATAATTTAATAAAACTTACTAAAGAGGAAATCAACAAATTGAAGACTCATTCATTGAACCTGCACTCACAGAGCACCTACCACATACCAGGGATTTACGTAGGTGTAGGTATACCAGGACCCTGAATAGCACAAGGTCTCTGGAGAAATAGACATACAAATCAGGAATTGTGAGATAATATCATCAGGGATACAATAGAAGGAGTGACTGATGAAGAAACAGAATTATTAAAACTCATCTTTTCTCTAGCATCAGCAGAGTCCCTTAGCATGCACTCCCCTCTGACCATCTGCTCACAAAAGTGTGACATTTTTATTCTCCAAGTCTCCAGCAAGTATAGGCTGCCTCCGCACTGCAGGAATGCCTCCAAAATTTAGCATCATCATCTCTCCTTCATTGAAAGTGATCCCACCTTCTCCTCCTTCCACAGATAAACAAAAACAAGGAAAGAGGCTTCATGCTCTTATGAATCTGAGTGAAAAGTAGGCTCCCCCAGGCCTACTGCAATAGAATGCAGTCATAAGTCACGTTATGATAGCCCAGCTACACCTTCCAGCAGCTTGTATCTCAACAATAGATGAGGATATTTAAGAAGCTCTACATATCACTTTACAATGCTTGCAAGGTGGGTCAAATGAGGGGAATGCCCAAAAAGTAATTTTCAAATACCTTGTCCCCATCACACACAAATTATTTTATAACAGGCAAACTGTCAGTTACAGTACACACATTTCCCAAAGGAACCATTGTCCCATTTATCAGGCAATGCACGTATGGGAGAATATCATACAAATCAGCCACTTTCTTCACTCACTTTTCTCTACGGTGTAGTAGAATGAGTTCATGAAAAGAGTTAGGGTGTCTGAGATCTATTCCCAGCTTTACAATTGACACACTATTCTTACTCCCTTCGCATTTAAATCTCCCATTGGTAATACAGGGATGATGACATAGTACCTGTTTGTTTCTAGGGCACTTGAAAATTCTCTGATAGAAGATTTCACACAAACGCAGAGACCATTATTAGACCAGAAAGACTTGAAAATTGGAAATCCGCATACTCATCACTATTAAACAGTCAACACAACAATGACAGAAGAGAAAGCATCCTTCTCTGAAACATCTAAAATCAAATATTGCTGAATATGCAGCTGCTGAAAAAAATACATGTGCAAATATATTCATTTTAATGACTGTCCAAATCTAAATCATCAATAATCCATTTAAATAAATATTTGGCAAATTATCCTGACTCCAAAAAAAACACATAAATCCCTAATCACAGGTATTTCTTACAATGTAGAGCTTTCTGAAAAAAAAAATTCTCTTTTCTAGAATCTCAGGAAGAATTCTAGCCCATTCGACTAAGGTTGTTCCAAAATATAAAAATAATTCTCCTTTCATCTGGCCAATTTGGAATAACCAAATTATCCAAACTTACAGTACAGTGGTGGACAGGCATCCAAGCAGGGGCTTCCACTGAACAATTCTGGGCTGGGCATTTGCCTTGGTTTTGCTGCAAATAAGTAAAAATTATGTTATGTTTTGTATATTACGTGCAGCAATATACACAAGCTGACATTTATCATCAATGTGTGTATTATCTTATTTACAAGTATAGGAGAAGCCTTTGAGAATGATTTTTTGGTGCAGTGCTGCAGAAAACTAGGTATGTAATTTCTACTCTTATCAAAGCATAAGAAATCATCCTTTGCTTTTCCTATTATTCTAAGGACCAGATTTGGAGCACTAGGCTTCCTCAGTGAGTGGCCTTTCCTGGCCCCAGTAGGACCCATCTGAGAACTCTCCTAACCCAGAGGCTCCCACACAACACTGATACATGCTGTATCCGTGTGAGATCACTTCAGTCAAGGTACAGATAGACTTGTTTACTTGTCTCTCCTTCCTGATTGTGAGCTAGTGGTGATGATTCTCTCTAGGGCATTTGATAGAACCCTGGAATGTACAGTCATGCAGGATAGATCTTAGAGCTCTTTCTTGTCACATCAGAAAATGAGGTGCAAAGAAATCAAACAAGGAACATGGAGATTTGACATCATAAGCCATTTGCCAGGCACTTCTTTTTACATAAGAAATTTATCTCTAGCTAACCTATTCTTTTGTTATAACTCCTATAAATTCATTTCTAATCGGCCTTTTAGAAAGAATGAAGTGCTTCCCTTTAACTGATAATACTGCTCAATCCCTGTAATAAGGAGAACTGATTAGTGTTAAAAAAAGGGGAGGAGGTTATTCAAATAACACATCTTTTACCTTTTATTTATTTTATTCTATACTCAATTATAATATAAACAGGCTAATAATGTTAGCAATAGTCATAAAAAACTTAGCTGTGATTTATTGAGCTACTAAATATGCTATTGTTCTAGATCCATTATATTATCACTAGTCACCACAACAATATGGATAGCAGTATTATTATGCCCATTCTACAGGGGAATAAACTGAGGCTCAGAGAGGATAAGCAACTTGCCTAAAAGCTACCCTAAAAGAAAGGAGCCTAGCTGGGATTGCAGCAAGAATCTGACTGGCTTTCATGCCCATGCATGTTCCCTCTATGAGAAGCTGCCTCTGGTATTTTTCATTTTCTATCTGATTAATGGGGCTTAAGACATGTCATCAGCTAATATGATTTCATGTTATCAATGATCCTAACATTTCTGACTTAACTGGAATAAAATATTGAATTCAGTACTTACACTAACAATTATTTTTTGTGATTTGTAAGCTTTTTAGAACAAACTTTATTTAGGTAATCTATTTTTAAGCCATCACTAAACTCTGAAGTGCTGTTTGAGTGATTATTGATAAAGTCACCATTAAAATACACTTAGACCATCAATCTCATGCTGAGTTTTCTTATTTAAATCAAAATATAATATATAGTACCAACAGGGTACCTAAGGTACACTCGACTGGTGTCAGATGACCACAATTTCAAGCTAAGCTCAACCATGTACTTGCAGCCATGAGCTGGCCTAAGTCTTGGTAGTTACATCTGCAAAACAGTGTTAGTATTTTGCCTTATTCATACAAATTTTATTAGATGATACATATAAATTCACCTCAGGTCATAATCACAATTTGCAAGGATGTTAATAGAACACACAAAGTAACAGGACAATCTTACCTTCCTTTTCTGACAGCCTAAGCCAGATAAAAAAATATCTTATCTACATATGAGGCTAAGCTTTTTGAAATTTGAAAATATTATTAAAATGCTAGTTAGGGCACCTGGGTAGCTCAGTCAGTTAAGTGGCTGCCTTTGGCTTGGGTCATGATTTCAGGGTCCTGGGATCTAGCCCTGCACTGGGCTCCCTGCTCAGTGGGGAGCTTGCTTCTCCCTCTCCCTCTGCAGCTCCTCTGCTTGTGCTCACTCTCTCTCTCTGTCAAATAAATAAATAATTTTTTTTAAAAAATAATAATAAAATGAAATGTCAGTTATTATTATGATAGAGAACAAACTGAGGGTTGATGGAGGGAGGTAGTGGGGGATGGGCTAAAGGGGTGATGGGTATTAAGGAGGGCACTTGTGATGAGCACTGGGTGTTGTATGTAAGTGATGAATCACTAAATTCTACTCCTGAAACCAATATTACACTATATGTTAACTAACTAGAATTTAAATAAAAATTTGGAAGAAAAATAATGCTAGTTATTATTATTTCTAAACATGAGAATTCATACCAAACAATGTTAATGGTGAGGAATGTCTCCCTTGTAATAATTTATAATTGTTATTATTATTAGTAGTAGTAACAAGCCTGTTTTATATCTAGAGAGTGTTCATTTTGATAGAGCACAAAGAGGTAAATAATAATTGAGCTATGCCTCAGTGGAGGAATATAAGTACTCATAAAGTGTGATGGGGGCTAAAATAAGGAGTGTTTGAATTGCCATGGATGCACAGCATGCAGTAAAGAAAGATGGAAATCTGTGTAAGTCTCTCTTACTCTATTACTACCTGAGTTTTGGATACTAAGACTTCCCATTAGTGTTTTAATCAAGCAGATTAACAATATGATTACATAGGGGCAGACACATAAAAAGGCCTACTGAAGACAGAGGCCACATGGACATAAATTATTATGCTTAGTGTGTGACCAAAAAAAAATAAGATCAGAATATAAGTTAGGATCTTGGATTTCAGTAGTGTTTCCATTAATCCATCTGTGAAACTTTGGGAAAGTTACTTTAAAACTTTAAATCTCACTTTTCTCATGTATAAAATAGGAGGATTTTTATTAGATCCACAATTCAATGTGGGGAGAGGAAGTGTCATTCACCCATGGATCTTTTCTAAACCTCACATTCCTCCCAAGAATTTAATATGTTCCCTCTTCCAAAGGAGTGTACCCTCCAGTTGAAAACCCCTATCATTCTGATCTACTGTTACCATAAGAGAGAGTTATTCGTCTGTGAGTTTGAGTTATAACAAAGGTTGAGAACTGCCAGTAGAGATGGTCTCACAAGAGCTTTCAACTCAAGTGTGGTTATTGAAAACCCTAACCTTAGGTTTTACCTAAACCATCCTTCTACTTGAAAGAAGATAAAATCTAACAGGGGTCAAGGGAACTGCCACAGTAGGTAAAGCAAAGGGTTTAAAAATCTTTTTTCCCTACAAGTTTCATTCTCCTTCAATATTGCTTCTAACATTTAATGTGGGCACTGTGGTCAGAAGAGTTTGGGGGTACCACCTACTTGGAAGATCCACACCCCCTTACAAGGCCATTTAGAAAGAGAACAACTACTAGAGGAAAGGACACTCTCAACCTACCTTTAAGTTAATTCTTAAGCTAAAAATCAAGAGGGAATATTAGAATTCCCTAAAGGGCCAGCCCAGCTCTCCAAGCAAGATTTTAAGATAAAAGAAAAAAGGGTATTAAAGAGGGCACGTACCGCATGGAGCACTGGGTGTTATACACAAACAATGAATCATGGAACACTACATCAAAAACTAATGATGTAATGTATGGTGATTAACATAACATAATAAAATAAAATTTAAAAAAATTGGTGACAAATTAACCTCAAGACAGAGCTTTCCCTTCTCTCGCATCCAACTACCCTGGATATTCATACATACAGATGTTGATATGTGACTTGATCAGGATTGAGGATCTGCAGTGCTAACCTTGGAAAACATGTTCTCTCAAGAGACAAAACTATCAATGGGTTTTGGTCTTTTTAAAATGCTATACTGTTTAGACAGGTTGATGTCTCCAAGTCTCTCATCTTCCTTAGTTGTCTTTTTCTGACTGTAATATCTTGACATATTTCATTCTGGATTATCCTGTGCAAATGAGCCAGACATGCTGGACAGTTATACCTCAGATTGATTATGTTAATACATAACTACAGAGGATTTGAATAGTGACAAACACTTGGTAAAGAAAACTGAAGATCTTCTACCCAGTGAATCCCATCTCCAGAAAGAGTGAGGGTTTTTTTGAATACCAGCAGCTTATATCTGTTAAGAGTGCTTTGGAGTTTACAAAGTACTCATATAAGACCTTTTAATCATTTAATCCTCCAAACAAGTTTGTGTGTGGCAGGGTGAGAACTGATTCATCCAAACAAAATTTTGACCTAAATGTTTCATTCAAAACAGCGTGTTCTTCTGAAAGCAGAGAACAAGCTGAAAGGTTCTATTGTAATAGTCATAGTAAAATGACTCTTATAATCATAGAGTTTTTTCCTGGGCTGAGAACTGTCTCATGATAGTACCATACACATACTCGTTAATTCCTTTATCCATCCACTTATTTATCAAATAAGCATTATGTGGAAGAAACCATGCTAACTATATAGGGAGACATAAAATTTAAAGACATAAAAATTTAAATAATTATTCTTTCTTCAAAGAGCTCCCAAACTTTTAGGAGATATAGCATGTTACATTTAAAACAGGGTTAAGGGCTGCCTGGGTGGCTGTCAGTTAACCATCCAACTCTTGATTTCATCTCAGGTTATGATCTCAGGGTCATGAGACTGAGCCCCGTGTTGAGCTCCATGCTCAGCCAGGAGTCTGCTTCTCTTTCACTCTCTCCTCCTCTCCCTCTGCCCCTGCCCCTGCTTGTGCTCTCTTTCTGTCTAAAATAAATAAATAAATCTGAAGGGAAAAAAAACCAGGGTTAAATGATCATTCATTCATTCATTTAGTTGGTCAACATTCGTTGAAAAATTGGTATGTGCCAGCTACTGTATTAGGAATAAGGATATACTCTGTCTAAAAGAAGTTCTGAGTCTAAGGGGGAAAAAAATGACCCCATAAGCATGCAATTATAAAGCAATATTATTGATATGATATAAATAAAACATGACATGGGCCAATCAAAAAGATCCATCTCACCCATTTTGGGGGCAGGAATAAAGGATGAGAAAAGGTTATGAAAAATTGTATGGAGAAATTCAGGACAAAGGTAAGAGTACTGAACTCTAAATAAGGAAGGGCTTTACAGAGGAGATACTTCAGTTTTCCAGTAAAGCTTTTAGGAGGGGAAAGGTTGAGTAGATGGCCTTTGAGATAAAGGGGCACCATGCACCATCTTATAGTGTTGAATTAAGGTATTCTAGGACTTGGTCAGAAAGTCCCTTGATTCTGCACCTCAGAAACCTAGAATTGAGGTGAAAGAATTGTGCTATGCTACACGGACAGCTGACTTCTGCCTTCCCCTCATTTATCTCTACTTACAGGGGGTGCATGGACAACAGGTTGTGGGACAAATAAGTCCTAAGAAGGAGTGGACAGAACTAGATGGATCCATTCCTAGTCCTATACAAAACACAAGAGGCTCAGGGTGCCTGGGTGGCTCAATCAGTTAAGCAGCTGCCTTTGGCTCAGGTCATGATCCCAGAGTCTCAGGATCAAGTTCTGTGTGGGGTCCCCTGCTCAGCAGGGAGTCTGCTTCTCCCTCCACCCCTCACCTGGCTCCTGCTCTCTCTCTCTGTCACTCTCTCTCTCTCTAAATAAAGTCTTTAAAATAAAAAAAAAAAACCCACAAGAGGCTCTCCTGAGTTGAGTCTTTGGAAAAGTACTTGAGGTGCCTTTCTCATCTTTTTTGAAACTCTCAGGTGCTTGACAGGTGAGGAAACCGACATGAAAACATGATGTTCACAAATGGTAAAACTAAGTGGTTTTTTGCATGGCTGAAATAAAATGACATGTAATAATTTTTGTGCAAATGAACTGTGAACTGTAAGGTACTTTATAAATGTGATGAGTAATTATATTTACAGCATCAATTATTATAAACATTAATATAATATTTACAAATTAATTCTTCTTTTTAAAATGATTAGAAAACACATTTTCTGATTTCTAGTTCAATATATGCTCCAGCACATCAAGAGTTAAGGGAATGTCCCAGAAAATTGAAAAAAAAAAAAATACAAAATTCCCAGGATGCGTCCAAATCAACAATTTTATAGATATATAGCTATAGATACAAAATATGAATATACACAGACATAGGTGTGTATCTACATATATACATAAATGTTTATATACACACGTGTATATAAATAATTTGAGCAAATAAAGGTTTCATCCAGTTATTTTCCTTATTTGCCATAAAAGATGTGTAATTTTAGAGTAAGTTGTTAAAGAAAAGGAGAAAATCAAATTTTGCTAGGTGCAAAAATATAGTATAGGCACAAAATGTTGCATTGGTAATCTTGTCTAAGACATCAAGATATGACAAAAATGAGATTCCAAAGGAGGTGCTATAATTTCAAAGGAAATTACCAAGAACCACTTTCAGGTCTCTGAACCCTTATCTATAATGAAGTTATATAAGGGTTATGTGTTTGGAGATTTATAAAGGGATTTATTTGCAGAGGGGCAGAGGGGGGTGTGGGAATCTCATTTTTCTCTTGAATTAGTGAATGAGGCTTCAGTGGGCCTACACCTAGAGCTTGATATAACTTCCCTGAATTTGAGAGGCCAGTATCCTGGGATCCAACTCCCACCTGAAAAATTTAACGAGTGAGATAATATGGCAAATTGGTTATTGCCTCAGGAGAAGTGGTTTCATTTGGGACAGCCTGCACTTTCAGAGTTTGTCAAAACAAAACAAAGCAAAAAAAAGCCATTCTGGAGCCATTGTGATGCCTGCCAAGAGAACTGCACTGCTGAAAAACCTGGGGCTAAAGAAACACATCATCCACATTACAGAAGATTTAGTCAGAGAGGCCCAGAAGGGAAAACTCCCTGAGACCCACAACAGGGCTCAGGAGAGACAGGGTCTGGAACCAGACTGCCTGAGTTAAAATCCCAGATCCATCTTTTACTGGCATGGTGACACTGGGCAAGTTGCTTAACCTCCCTTTGCCTCAGTTATGAAGATTAAAGGAATTACTACAAGTAAAGCACTTAGAACTATTCCTATACACAATCATCACTATGTAAGTGCTAGCTATTTTCTTTGTATTTGTTATTATTATCTTTATTATTCCATCTCAGTTTCAGATAGCAAAAAAGTCTGATAATCCCAATCCAATAAGAACTTTCTGCTTTCTTATTTTTACTTCCCTCTCATGCTCCAAACCTGGAAGGATGAATAACTAGCAAATGGAGAAGAAAAGCATCCTGTCTTATCTGAAGATCCCGTAGTAGGGAGGAGAAAATCTTATATCTGGAGACGTGTTTGGAGTTATGATTAATATTTGGAACTGGACAATTTTAACCACTAAATTGAATCTGTATTTGTGATTTTAAGTGATTGCAGGACTTTTAATTCCTTGCAAATAACTGGAAATTCATGGGAAGTAATGGGACCGCTCAAGTTTTCATCTAGGGATGAAACAGGGTAGGGATTACTGACACTAAGAAGTATTAGGCAAAAAATGGGGAGCCATTAAAGTGGCTTCCATCATTACATCCCATAAGTCTTGTTTATCCAATGTATCAATTATAGATGCAAAACATATTCATGATCACTGTTAACCTTTTCATTCAGTTTTGGACATAATTCTTCATAATCCTTCAATACCTGATTTCATCCCTTCCTGGGCTTGTCTTTCTACTTGCTTCCTTTTATTTTCTCAGGTTTCAAAGATGTTTAAAATAAGTTGGCCTAATTTGTTTCTGAGGAAATCCTTACTAAGACTGAAGCCATGCTGTGGGGGTCATGCACTTGCCTCCTCTGTAAATGAAAATGCTGCTGACCCATTCTCTACAGAATGCTGAGAATGAGGGTTTTTCAGTGGGTAGTGAATGGCAATGCTGAGTCACATTCACACTTTCCAAACTCCCTTGTGACTCCAGGCAAGCATTTGCCCAGGTTAGCAAAGGTGTGATCAGTGGTTAGCTAGTCCATAAGAGGATTAAACACTCTAGGTTAAAATAATATTGTAACCATCTGGTTACCTGGATTAATTAACTCTGATGAGTGAGATTGGCTCTGAATTCTCAGGCTGGTGACATTTAAAGATGTATTATACATGAGAGCTACTGTTACTGTTGTAACTTGACACTGCATGGTATCAACGGAGATAGGGTCCCAGGACTTAGATTCAGAAGGCGTTTTCTCCATATATAATAAAATCATATTTACTGAGCACCTATTAGATGCCAGGCATTTGATATGCATTGTTAGTTCATTCTTTTATCACGTTAACCCTGAAAGGTTGTAGAGAAGGGTGTTTAATACTATGAGGAATCCACTGGACCTGAGTTAGAATGCCAGAGTTTTTATTTTCTGGATCTGGAAATTTGGATAAGTTTCTTAGTCTCTGTGAGTTTTGGTTTTCTCATCTATAAAGTGGGAAGAGAAATACCATTTTAAGGATTATTATAAGGATTATATAATACTTGTGCTATATTTAGCCCAGGGTCTAGTACATACTCTAACAGTATTAAGATAAATATGTTTATATTATATAAATATTAATACTTATCTCATTAATCAGGGATTAACTCCTCCAAGTCTATTTTCTCACCTCTGTGTATAAAATAATAATATTTATCTCACAAGATCACTAGGAAAATTAAATGAGAAAAAGTACAAGAAAGTACTTAGCAAACATGGGGAATTTTAAAGGTAAGTTTTAAATCTCAGTTGAAAAGAATATCTGAAATCCTGCAGTTTTAAGATAACTGAATTTGGGAGCCAGAATTGACTATGAAGTCTGGAATCACATACTTGAAATCATTGGTCTGTAAATATTTCTAAAAAATATATAATAGTGTTTTAACATTTTGTGGCAGTATGTCCTAATACTGCCTGAAGCTCTAGAATTCTTTGGAAGTTGTATTATTGCTAGGCAGAGTTAGATAATAGAATAATTTAAGCCTCTAAATACAAGATTTAAAAACATAGTCTTGCAAAATACTTTAAACATCATTAATATTTACATGTTGTCTCTGCATCCTACTGACATAACAAGACAAGACAGGAAGAATGGACTACATTTGTAACTTTCTCCTTGCAAGAAACAAACTTTAGATGTTATGTACTACTGCAGTCAAAGAATATTCTTCATTGGCAGATCTTACCTATTTTAAACTACAAACTCATGGAAACAAAGCCTGTGATTTCTAAAATAAGCTGCATTTTTCTTTCTGACACATTTTTAAGTTCATCTGTAAAAAATACCTTCCTTGATTTAATAGCTAATAAAAAAATATCTAAAATTTCAAGTCCACAAAATAAGGTCCATACTTTGAGGAAAGAAAGGCCATTCAGAAACAAAATCAAAGCAATTCATTTCTATTCTCACTGCTACCATAGAGACAAAGAAAAAAAAGTGACGAGTTTTAGCCTACTTAATTCTTCCTGAAATTTATAATTAACTACATGGGAAAGGGGACAATTACCATATTTCCAAAGAATAAAGGATTTAAAAAGCTGAGCTTTTGATAAGACATAATTATAACCTATTAAATATGCAATTCATATCAATTTGTTCTTATAATCTTCTCGAGTTTCAAGAAATGCATATACGTTGGACAGTGTTTTCTGAGAAATATACAAGGAATGCCATCAGTTTAAAGGTACACAGTTCTCTCTGACAGAGGTTTTTTTTCTCAGATAATTAAAATTCTGGCAAAACATAACATAAAGTAAAGGAGGTTGATTGATATTATTTTTGTATGTGCCTTGTCTTCCTGACACCTATGAATATATATTTTTGGACAAATGTTAATCAAGAATGTGCAGGCTTTTGTAGATCAAGTGCCATAGCCAACACCAAGCAGTCAGCCAGGAAGAACTAGCAATTAGACCTGTCCTTGATTTAAATAGAACTTCAGATTGCTGAGTAAATTACATGTGTATTACTTAAGGACAGTTTTATTTTAAAGGACTAGCAAGAAAGCACTGTAGCTTGAAATCCTAGGAGATTCATAACAAAGACGAGAGAGGAAGGATTTGTTTTGCTAAAAATATATGGTTTTATTTCTGGTATCTTTAGCAAATGATTTTCAAATACTTTTTATCAGCAAGAATAGAACTCTTCTTCACATTTTCTAATTAGAACCATTATTGTGGGATATCATAAAAATAACATGATACATTATAGATCTCTGTATAAAAACATAAAATACAGAAAGAATAAGGTTTTTTTTAATTAACAGTTTTTGAACTATGTTTTAGGCAACAACCAAAATTCTTGCTAGTATAGATAATAAATGGTATGATTCATACCTTAAGATTTGATTTTTGGATTTTTTTTTTAAATGTGAGTAAGTGGTCAATATTGCTGACTATATTGCTACCTGGAAAAGTGGTATATTTGATTATTTTGAGGCATTCTGTCTAAGGGTCTCAGAATAATTTTAAGGAAATATTTGAAAGTGCCTAAAATTTTTAAGTCAGATCTCTGCCACAGAATACCATAAGATCCATTTGGGACACCTCTTGCATAGTGCTGGTGATATCTGTGGTTAATTGGACAAATTCCAAGTAATAATCATTATTATAGTTTTTTTTTGTTTCCTTTTGGAGGTTACATGGGGAAAAACCAGTCAAAGGTACTGATACACTTTTTTCTCTAAAATGTAAACAATATATAAAAAAAAAAAAACCAAAAACAAATAGCAGAATTGCTGGGAACTCCCATTCTTTTCCTAGACAAGTTTGTATCCTGAAAGCTGAGTGCAACATAATGCAGCCTGATTTGGGAAGAAAAGAAAAATAAAAAGTCTCTTTCAATTCTTTAATTCTTCAATTCGTTCATGACCTAACAATTTAGGACAATAAAGTCATTTTTTAAATTTTCTATAGTATAGCTTTCAGACAAATTTTAATGTTTTTATGGTAAAAATATACTGTATAATAAAAATATACTGTATAGTAAAAAAATTACTATACCTTTACAATATATTTATGGTAAATATATACATGCTATAAAGTCAAATAATCTTCCCCAAAATGAGATTAAATATCATACTATATAAAATCTCTGTGAAGTCAAATGGACATGAGTTGGTATTCTTTTCTCAATCTGAAACTGATCTGACTGCTTTAGCTTTTGTTTAATAAAACTGTGCTATTGACTTATAAGTATTTTTATACTTGAATTTCAGAAGTTTAAATCATGATCTTTATAGCTGGTTTATCATAGATGTGATCCAGTTGACATTTTTCTTGGTGTGTGGTGAGGACTTTTATCTCTTTTAGTCCATTTCTCTTACATTAAAATGACATTTCAAGTGTCATTTCAGGACCAGCAACCATTCATAGATTAAGTTCACCAAGTGCCTGTCTGTTAACTGAATAATCTATCCAGCAGAGTACAAAGATATCTTTTACATGTATGTATGTATGTCTGTATTGTATGTATTGTAAGGTGCATATTATATACACCTGTGTATATGTGCATATACGTATGTGTGTATATACATATACGTGTGTAAGTGTGTGTGTGTAATTGCAGGAAGGAAGCACTTCATTCTCTTACACATATTCAACAATGCAATATCTATCATATGCCTGTTAAATGAAAGAATCAGTCAACACTTATAGTATACCTCCCACCGCCATACTAAGTGCTTGGCTATCAATATAACTAAGTACTTCCCCCCTACCCCCGTCTTCAGAGTTCACATTCTAGCAAGAGGGAGACACATGTAAAAATTAATTGTACAACTAGATAATGGCTATTACACAGATACAGACATTGTATTGAATACATGGAGAATGACTGGCTAAGTCTGGTAGGACAGTTATCAAGGAAGGCACTTATGTAGGAATCTGCATTTAAGCTGAGACTTAGAGGTCAAGAAGAGGCTTATTAGGTAAGCATCAGGCTAGAGAGTTGAGAGGCATTCTAGGCATAAAGTAAAGCATGTAGAAATGGGAGAAAGGAATTCAGATTATTTGGGGAAACAAATGTAAGTGGCTATAGTTCAAGTTAGCTCATGAAGGATGGGGAAATCTGAGATACGAAAGTTAGGCAAGGGTCCAAACATAGAGGGCTACATATATGAGGTCAAGCTATGTAAACTTCATCCTGCAGGTCAATGCTTCTCACAACTTAATGTGAAAAAAAAAAGGAAAAAAAAAAACTTAATGTGAAACATCAACTAGAGATCTTACTAAATGCAGGTTCTGACTCAGTAGTTCTCACATGGGGCTTGAAATTCTGCATGTCTAACAAGCTCTGAAGGGATGCCACTGCAACTGGTCAACAGATCACACTTTGAATAATGGGACAGTAGGGTACAGGAAACCCTTAAGGGTTTTAACTAGAATTACAACATACATACAAATTACACACACACCAAAAAAAAAACAAAAACAAAAACAAATTACACACACACACACACACACACACACTGTGTGTGTGTATATATATATACACATAACATATACATACATATAAATATACATATTTGTATGTATATTTCTTAAGGAAGGTCTCAGCAGTGTGGAAAATGTATAAAGGGTGGGAGGATGGGCAAAGTAAGAAGAATGAATAAGAATTAGGACACACTGGGATTTAGGAAAAAAATAAGAATCAAGATCAACTCCCACATTTCATAACTGAGATAATGACATACTACCCACTGAGCAGAGAACAGAGCAGGAGAATGATCTATTCTCAGAGGGCTCCAGAGAGTGGACGTTTTCCTGGAACTTTTGACTTAAGTTTACTTAACGGGTAAATAAAATTCTAAATTTCAAAGAATTTTTTCATTTACCGCAAACCAATTTTTCACAAAACCTGTTGTCCCCGAGAGGTTAGTTCAAGAATTGAATTACTTATATACAAAGAAATGGATATATGTGGGTAGATGTTTAGAATAGAGGAATTTGGAGAGAGGGCTATTTTCAGAGGATTTCAAATCCGGTACTAATTTTGAGTATACACTGGAAGAAAATGTTAAAACATTTGGTCTCTTTCTCTCACAAATAAATACCTATGAACCTGGGAAATATTCACTAAAACCAGAAGAAATTCCCATCACCATGACTACACCACAAAATTTGCTACTAAGTAGTAATTGGCTAATTGAATTAATGATTTTACTATGAACCTTATCCTTAAATGTCAGATTCCTCGAAAAAGAGATAAAGGAAAAGGAAGATGAGAAGGAATAAAAACATAAACAGCTATTTGGCGACTATATGTAATGTACAGTTGCTATACTAAGACCTGTGTGTTTATTTGTACTCGCTGCTCCCTTTGTCTGGAACACTCTTCCCTAAGATCTTCACAAAGCTAGTCCTTTCAAATGCCCAGAACTTTTTTCAGAGACGACATTCCTGTCTATCTATAGTAGCCCTTGTCCCTTTGTACACTCATCCAGTTTTCTACATTCCATTTCTCTGCCTTTTAAATTATAGCAGTTATTGTTATCTATAATTATGCTTATTATTTGTGTGCCTATTAATGGCCAGTCTCCTTGCTCTATAATGTAAATTCTGTGAGAGCAGGGACCTTTGTTCAATATACTCACTGTTATATCTGCACTGCTTAATACTACCTGACACACAGTATGCACTCAGTAAATAATTTGTGGAAGTAATGAATATTGCAATTTATCCTCACAACAACGCTTTGAAGTGCTTATTGTTACTTCATTTCATAAATATGGAAAATGAGATTTAGGTAAATTAGGTAATTTATTCCTGACAACAGAACCAATAACCTAAAGCAAGGATCTATCCGATTCCAAAGGCTGTGCTTCCACTATGCTGTGTTGTCACTCTAAGCCAAACTCAGTGGTGGATGCCAACAGCTGTCTACCTGCCCAATGCTCACTTCTCTGAGAGACCTCAGACATGTCTGGCCAATTTGCCAGGGTCACTGTAATTAGCATAAAATTAGTTCTAATACATATATGAATACAGCTCTCATTTTCTCCGCCATACAGTAGTAATGCTATTGGTAATAAAAGATCCCAGTTTACTCTAGGATTTCCTCCTTTCAACAGTAATAGTCATCCTTTCCATGTATAAAGTACTTTATATTTTTCAAATATATAAACTCATTTGATTGTGTACAATAATCCTGTGAAGGAAATATAGATAAACCATTAGTATTACCACCATTTCAAACTAGAGAAAAAAAACCTCAGGAAAGGTAAACTGAATTGACTAAGATTACTAAGATTACTAATATAATAAATGGCAAACCCAAGTGTATAACTTCACTTTCTCAACCTTGGTCCAATGCACACTCCCAAACGGCCTTTGGTGAAACATACATCCATACAATGAGATGGGTTTCTCAAGCAACTGTAATTATGGTAAACTCCTTTAAGAAAATCTTATCTATAAATATGCAGATCAAATAAGGGGTACATAATAAAGAGAAGTGATAATTTTTTTAATTTATAAAAGTTGTGTGATTTATTTCAAATTTGAGCACAATAAATGTGTTTAAATATCATTTGATTTGTACTTGTTTCCTTCACAAACCCACATTTGTCTGATAAAATAAGATTTATCCAAAGGTCTTCCAAAGGACAATGCTCTCAAACTCCTAGTTCTTCATAGCACATGTGGCTTTCCTCAAAGTGTCAAAAGAGGACGAATATTGTGAATAATACCCTGGTAATCAGTTGGCATAGAAGACCATTTACTACAGATGTATACAAAATGGCTGGTGTGATTCATAAAATAAAATTTTATTTCATTCTATAAGTTCACTTTCACAGGCTATGCATATGTGTCAAAACACTACATACTATAACTAATTCTGAGTAATTTTAAATTAACCATTATGTGAATGCATTATTTTTATTTAATTAGGTGTTTAGGTAGAGAAGGAACAAAATCCAAAATATAGTATCAAGAGTATGTTTCAAATGGCCAACAGACACATGAAAAGGTGCTCAACATCACTCGGCATCAGGGAAATCCAAAGCAAAACCTCAATGAGAGAGCACCTCACACCAGTCAGAATGGCTACAATTAACAAGTCAGGAAACAACAGATGTTGGTGGGGATGTGGAGAAAGGGGAACCCTCCTACACTGGTGGTGGGAATGCAAGATGGTGCAGCCACTCTGGAAAACAGTATGGAGGTTCCTCAAAAAGTTTAAAATAGAGCTACCATACGATCCAGCAATTGCACTACTGGGTATTTACCCCAACGATACAAAAGTAGGGATCCGAAGGGGTACGTGCATCCCAATGTTTATAGCAGCAATGTCCACAATAGCCAAACTGTGGAAAGAGCCAAGATGACCATCGACAGATGAATAGAGAAAGAAGAAGTGGTATATATATACAATGGAATATTATGCAGCCATCAAAAACACAAAATCTTGCCATTTGTAACGATGTGGATGGAACTGGAGAGCGTTATGCTGAGCAAAATAAGTCAATCAGAGAAAGACATGTATCATATGATCTCACTGATACGAGGAATTCTTAATCTCAGGAAACAAACTGAGGGTTCCTGGAGGGGTGGGGGTGGGAGGGAATGGGGCAGCTGGGTGATAGACATTGGGGAGGGTATGTACTATGGTGAGCGCTGTGAATTGTGCAAGACTGTTGAATCACAGATAGGTACCTCTGAAACAAATAACACGTTATATGTTAAAAAAAAAAAAAGAAGAAGAAGAAGAAGAAAGCAGGAGGGGTAGAATGAAGGGGGGAAATCGGAGGGGGAGATGAACCATGAGAGACAATGGACTCTGAAAAACAAACTGAGAGTTCTAGAGGGGAGGGGGGTGGGAGGATGGGTTAGCCTGGTGATGGATATTAAAGAGGGCACGTTCTGCACAGAGCACTGGGTGTTATGCACAAACAATGAATCATGGAACACTACATCAAAAACTAATGATGTAATGTGTGGTGATTAACATAACATAATAATAAAAAAAAAGAGTATGTTTTAACTAAATAATAACCTGAAGTGATTCAACAAGGGGATAATGACAGTGGACAGAAGTATGGATATAAGAATCACAAAGACCTGGGTTTGAATCCCCACTGTGAAGCTGCTCAGCTGTGTGAGTATGCCAAATATTTAAGATATGGAGGATTTTACTTTACTGGGTTGGTCTGAAACTGAATGAGTTAATTAAATTCATCATGTTCCTTCAGTGTGCTAGGACGTGTCCCAGACACTACATATACAAAAATGAGAAAAAAAAAGTCTCTTCCCTCATGGACCTCTGGCTAGTCAATAAGGAGACACTGAGAAAATAATCATACAAATCAGTGTAGAATTATGAATTGTAACAGGCAGAAATATGGAATAATATGAGATAACACCATGAGTATACATTCTAACTGGGGATTTGAGGAAAGGGAGTGGCATGAATAGTTAGACCGGGAAGATAGGTAGAATAGATAGATGGACAGAGCCATCTAGACAGAGGAGTTGAGTGGTAGTCTCCAAAACAGGAACATGGTTGATACCTTCAAAGAACAGAGGGAAGCCAGCAAGACCAATGTGTCAATTAGTTTAAGGAAGGCCATAGAAGTTAGCATAGACATAAGTATGTTCTGGTCCATGCATTTTTAAGATTCTTGGAATATAAAACACAAGGCAGAATGATGGAAGATAAGACAGGAGAGGAACTCAGTGGCTAGGTCAAAATAGAATTATATACTAAGGAAAGAGTTTGGACAACTACTCATCTTGAGTTCAGTAGGGTGCTATAGCAGGGCGATACATTTGGACTTAGATGGATCATTCTGGCAGCTATATGGAATACTTAATAAAGGAAAGTTAAGTTATTATATTAGTGGAATAAATATGCCAAAGTGTTTTACATTATTAAAATGGTTAATCCCAGGTTACTAATAGAGTCATGGAATCTCTTCACACTGGCTATTTCTCCTACTTTCCTACACAGAAAGTCCAGATTGTACTAAATTTTCCCTACTTTTAGCTGTATTTCTGCCTCTCTCTGCCACTGAGATTTTCCCTGGCCCATTAAGTCCCCTGCTCCAGTGGCCCTCTAGCCTCTATACAGTGGCCCTGTCACTGTATAGAGTATATACCTGACATATTGGTAGGCATAGGAATCCCACTTGGTTGGGATGACAGGTATCAAAACCAGCATCACTGTCAGAATAAATATGAGAAGAGCATGAAGGAACTATAGGAAGATAGGGAGACGTGGACCCCAATAAAAAAAGCACACCCTCCCCCTAACGGTAATATGTTAAGCATTTTATATTTATCACCTCACTGAACCCTCAAAACAAGACTGTGATAAAGGTATAAATTTATGGAAGAGAAAAATACAGTTCAGAGAAGGTCATTCAGCTGGTGAAAGGTAAAACCACTATTTTTACTGAATAAGTATAAGGATGGGCAAAGGCAGATATAGTAGAAAATAGAATGAGAAAGCTTAAATTAGGGAAACAAACTGGGTGAAAGAGCAAACTAGGGCTTGGGACCATTACTAATGATAAAGGGAAAATCCTATTTCCTTTAAGACAGCTCCACTTCTTGATACTTATAACTGGGTCCCTACCTATCTCTGCATGCTTTGTATCTTCCTACTCTCTTTGAACCCCTTAGATCCCAGCTACACTGCCTTTCCTTTCCTTGAATGTACCATTCTCTCTTTTCTACCTCTTCTCTTTTGTCTCTCTCTTCCCTCTCTTCATTATCTATGTATCTATCATCTATCTATCTATCATCTATCACATCTAGGACTTTGCTTAAAACACTTTTCCCATCCCCATTGTGTCCTCCCTTGTACATATCAGCTTAATTGTCACTTGCCAGAAAACTCTTTCCTGATACTAAGCCCTTGCCTACCCTGCATCTAAATCCACCAGAGTCTTTGGATATCCCTTTGCTCATTGCCATAGCATTCTATATTCACCCCTTTATTACACATTACTGTTATTTTCTTTTTTTAATCTTTTTTTCTTTGTTCACTTTTTAAATTTTTTTACTTTTTTAATTAACATATAATGTATTATTTGTTTAAGGGATACAGGTCTGTGATTCATCAGTCTTACACAATTCACAGTACTCACCATAGCACATACCCCCCTATAAATGGCTGCTTTCTTCATTAGACTAAAAGTTCCATGGGAAAAGACTGTTAATTACATTCCTATGCCTACAAATATGTCAGGTATATACTAGGCACTCAATAAATAAATACTTGTTAAATAAATAAAATGAATGAATGAATGGGTGTGCTGCTTCCACCATAAGAGCAGACAGAAGTACACACCTGCATGAATAAACAACTTTGTCTATGAAGACAGGGCCACTCAGGCAAATCATTTGTTGCCTTGGTGACTTGTTTCCTTTTCTCTACATAAAGGTCTGGTGGAAAATAAAAGTAATTTTACCCCCAAAACTATAATTATAAATATTTCTATGATAAATTCATTTCTAAGAATATAATATGCCATTTTTTTCTATTCAGGTCATAATAAGTAATATGATACTTAGTAGTCTTGATAAAAAAAATCTAAATACCCAGCGACAACTTCTATTTTCTTTCAGAAATTCTGAGCAATTTTAGCATAAAAGACAGTGGGTTGATGGAGCCAGAGAGTGATATCTAATTTACAGAGGAGACATAGTATTAACAACATCAGTAAAGCATCTTTTATACTGCCTGTCCACTTTTCATTCTGCTCGTTGAATTTTATTATGCACCGTAACCTGTTAATACCATTAAACATATTAAAAATTAACAGTACCATCATGCCTTTATTACAAATTATAACAGCAACCTAATGTATTATAATTGTCTTTGTAGATTTCTTTAAAATTTTTTAATGTCTATAAGTCTGTCTAATCTCTCTTTTGTGCTCACTCTCACTCTCTCTCAAATAAATAAAATCTTAAAAAAAAAAGAAATGCCCACTCTATAAAATGTATTATATTAACAAGTAAATAGTGTTTAATCCGTATTATTGATATGATTCAATTTTCCTCAGTGACCTCAACCAAAGAGAGAGATAAAGATATAAATTGTGCGCTACTCAATAAATTGCCCTATGTTGAATTCTTTCCATATGCCAGGAATTGTGCTAGGTATTTTCTACACTTTACCACAACATCACTCTTGCACAGATAATGCATCCTTTTCACAGATGAGGAAATAAAGGTTCATGGAGATCAGGTTAAACAGTTTAGTAAATCCTAAACTAGTAATTGTCAGAACTACAATTTAAGTCCAAGTCTTGCTCTAGAGTTCTACTTTTCACACTAAGTAATGTTACTTATTCTCGGTAGTGATATCTGTGACAAAAGAGTGGAAACTGAAACTGGACAGAAACAGTCAAATAAAAGAGATGATTCAATCTTCTTTGAAAGTGAGTTTTCTGAACATCTGAAAAGACCTTGGGATCCCTGTGGCAGAAACTCTGTTTTTGGTTCCTCTGATTATTTCCTGGCCTAAAAGATTTTACCTCAAACCTGAGGGCAAACCAGTCTGACCAGACTAGAGTAATTAAGACAGTAAGCAACCTGAGTCTTATGGGTAAGATCTAGGGTAGGATTATTTTATCAGGGGGCTTAGATTATTATGAAATGTGTCACAGTCATTTCTTTTTTATATGCAGAAAAGCTAAAAACACTTCTCTGATATGTCTAATAGATCCTTTTATATGCCATTATACAGTGCTTTGTCTTGATTTGTCATAATCTCTCCTCTCATTAATCTTCTAACATCCATTCTTAGGAATGTGCAGCAGAGACCTGAAGAGGAGTTTACTTCTACAGTGTGTGTAACAGAGGAAGTGGGCCCAAGGGGACAGTAAGTGCCTTTCATGCCAACACAGGAAGGAAAGAGAACCAGGTGAAGTATTTATGTTTTCCTGCCAGTGAAAATTTTGACAAGGGTGATATTGAGATGTGCTGTTGGTGAGGTGGAGCCCAGGACAGATCAGGGTAGTTAGGAGTTCCAGTATCACACAGAGCTGCTGTAAAGCATGACTTGAAGAAAGTATCTCAGCCAGAGCACCTAGAAGGTAGACTCACTGCTAGAGAAGAATAAGATGGGAGTTGAACTAAAATAGAATTAAAATTTCTAAGTTGTTGGCAAGTTTCCTATCAAAGAGTCCCAGGAAAGTGGGGCAAGGACATCCCAAGTGCAGGGCCACTTGGGAGAAAAAAAAAAAAAAAAGAGCACCAATGGTGGTAGGTGAGGTGGATGGGATTTGGGATCTGAAGCTGGCCAGGAAGTCTCCTCATTCATATGGAGCTATTAAATCAACCATGCACTATTTACCACCAACATAATATGACTTCGTTGTAAGTATATCTGTCCTATAAAGATGATATGTGTGCCACCCTAGAAATATTCATAAATATAATTCAGAAAATTCATGAATTCTCACATGGGTGTTTGTTGTATTGAGTTGTGTAATTTATATGATAAATCAAAATATTAGACTAATGACATTTATGTTTAATACAGCATTTAAAGCAGAATAATATTTTTTCATTTGTACCTGTGGTCATTAATACTTTGTTAAAAGAATATAAAGCACATGACATGTTTTCTTTATTAGATCATGTTTTCCAAACTGAGGAAACTTAGATTTCAGGGTTGATTTAATCATTTAATAAATTGTTCAATGCAACAGATTACAGTTTGGGGTTGTAATTAATAACTAACTTTTCATAACTTATTTTTAAAGTACTCATTATGTTTCACAGTACCTGCAATTATTATGATTTGGGGATAAATGAAACACACGTATGTCAGACCTCACATCACAGTATCCACTCAAGAAAAGTAACACTGAGTGTAATACCTCAGGGAAAGTACAGCATGTTTAAGAGACTATTTCCTTTCCTAGATTACATACAGAAATACAATTTCCCACTTAGCTTTTTTAAAAATTTATTTTAGTTTGTTCTTACTGACTTACCTGAAAAAAATGAATTAGATGCTTCACAACTTTTAAAAGTAAAATAAGGTAATTTTGAGGCCTGGTCAACTAACCCAATCAGAAGTTTTTAGGCTTCAAATCCATTAACATCAGTGAAGCTGCCATGTGATACTAGACCATATGGGAAGAGATCCATTAAGATCTTCATAAATATAATCTGGAAAAGTACAATATTTAAGGTCATACTATGAAGAACTTAGCTTGTGGCTTCAAAATTAAATAATCTTTTCTTTAGTGGTGAAAGGAGATCACAGTGGGAAATCTACACTTAATGAGGCTTATGCACTAAGCTATTGATTTTGTCATGTTTAATGGGTGTCTAGTCAATGTGAGATACTAAAAGATATAGCTCAAACTAACTCACAGTGTGCCTACATGCAAAATGAAAAGAAAGCTAATGAATAAGTGTGTTTTAATTAGTTTTTTTCTAAAAATAGTAATTTCTAATTAAATAACCAGTGTTTATGAAATTTAAATATATTTTTTTGAACTGATGACAGAATAAAACAAAATGCATTTGAAATTTCTAGCTCTTTGCCATAAACCCATAAAAGGAATGCCTATTGATTTTATTCCATCCCACTTTTGTTTCTATTTCTGATAATGCAAATATTTAATTTGCCTCTAATCAAAATAGAATCGGTTCAACAATAAATATTGTGTTTGTTTGTTTGTTTGTTTTAAATCGGGGCCTAAAGATATTTTTTTCCTTTAAAAAAATCACTAAAATGCAGAATGTCAGAATTCTCCAATCAGAAACAATATGTCAAGCCACAGTAAAGCTGATTGGCTTCTTCAAGCATAGGAGACATGGTTTTTAAATGAAAAGCTAATTATCACACTCAGAAAGACTACCCTGATATGTTATGTTAAAATGATGTGTAAGCTATACTACTACTATAGATATTTTAATATTGAGCTATAAATAGAGGCAAAAGCAAATTCTTCCATAAAAAACACAGGCAAATTCTCCTTTCATTTGCACAAACACACAATATCATTATAAGAAGTTGAAATCAAATAAGGATAGGACCCTCAGACCCTCATGGGGAACAAAATGCCAAGCAAAGTACATTATACTAATCATTTTATCTCATGAACTGGCAGCACCTACCAGAGCTGTTTAATTACAGGACCAGAATAATAATAGAAAAATGCTGCACACAACAGCCCTGTTTCCTATCCTACCTTTGTGGTGACAATGCACAGGCAATCCATCCTGGATCCCTACACAGGACTCAGTACATGGAAATCACACCAGCAAATCAGCAAAGGTGAGAAAAGCCTTTTGATAAATAGCACACAGAGAGAAGCAGAGCCTGGATTCTGCACAGACGGCTTTTCCAAGGGGGCCCCTCATGGGAAACTGGAGCCCTCCTCCATACAGTTCAAAGCAAGCAGGATTCTCCTAGGCACCGGAAAATGCCCTAGAAATCAGCTCCGGCAAAACTTCCTGGTGGCTTGCTGGGCTCCGCGACTGCATGGTCCTTTAGTGGATTCGGAGATCGGAACAAGGCTCCTGAGAGTGCCCCGCACAGTTCTATCGTGGAGAGGAGTGTTACACCAGGCACCAGAGAATCACATTTCAGCTCTCGTTCTTGTTTCTGAATTCTGATCTGCTGCTTCAGTCTACCCATAAGAGCTGCTTTGCCAAAGTCCCCCCTTTGCTGCCTTCGTCTTTCCTACTAACAACTCTGAGTAAGCACAACATAAAAAACTACCCGGCCCATCTATCAAAGGGCTGTCGTTTCGCTGCCAGAACAGCGGCTTTGGATAATAAAAAGCTATTTATTATGAACATGATTCCCTGGGAGTCTAAATGACTCGAAAGATATGACTGAAAAGCTACAGTGCATGCAGTGCTGAATACATCACATCCCAACTCACTTGCAATTACAAGGGCAGCTTCTTAAAATGACTAACAGCTGGAAAAGGAAAATTGAGGCCAGGAACATTAAAAACTGAGGATTTGGTGGTTTAACTTAGAAAGCATTAAATTTCTTCTTTTATTTCTGTACCTATTTGTGCGGTCACTGACGTCTGTGAATACACAAACAACCTAAATACTTAAAGAAATAAGTATATTATAAAATTGGGGTGAGAGGAAGTTCCAAAGTGTTTACAGAAGTTCCACATTATGAGAGACAAAAAAAAAAAAAAGAGTTCTTTTCCTGAACTTTTCGCTCCTCACTGGCTGCCTACGGGCACTTATTATGTGGTTAGAGCTTTGTGTTCCCTTCCGCAGCATTTTAACAGCCAAGGGATTAACCTTCCCCCTACCCTCAAATCCCTCCCAATCTTCCAGGGAAACTGCTACACAGACTGCATCTGATATGCTTAACCAGCAACACTCTAGATGATAACATACTTTTCCTTCATCCTATTAGACAGATAGACAAAGACAGACTGAAACAGACAGAAAGAAACAGGGGCGCAGAGAGAAGGGGTGGGGGAACTAGAGAGAATGAATGACAGGCTGGAAAGCACTACCTGACCAATAAAAATGGGAAATCAATGCCTCCTTTTGCCTCCTAGAGGGAAAAAACATGGTCAGCTGGATCATTGAGGGCAATAAGAAGAAGTGTCTAGGGACCCATACACACTGTGATTAACCATTCCCCACGTACCACAAACACACACCCCTCAATTTTTATAGAAAGTATATTTTCTACAATAAACAATTTGAAAACAGGATGAACATGTAAAATTCCTCCACCTTTCATGAATTATTCAGGTTCTAGTCTTGATAGCTTCCTGATTGCGAAATAGATAAGTGTCTCAAAAACTGACATGCCATTATTCTACTAAATTGAGAGCACTTTTCTAAGGATTTTTTTAATTAAAAAGTTCATAGCAAATCAGATATGTGTTCAGAGGAGAAAAGAAAAAAAAACTGGTTCAAAAAATTGTTTATAGATATAAAACTGTTATCCCACTGGTGTAATAAACCAGATAATTTTCAAGTTAAACAACACAAGTAAAATTAAATTAGGTGACTCTCTTATGGTTCAGTAATATAAAAAGGTTAAAAAAATCATCACTTTGACTTCCTCATTTATTACACCATAATAATAATTTAATTCATTACTTCCTAAACTTGTGTTCAAGTATGTATAACATCATGTCCTTGAGCATTCCCAGGTATCAGTGTTTCCATGACACAAACAAGCTATCTAATATGCAATTGATTGACTGCCATATTCATCTTCAAAATCATTAGGCTTTATGTTCCTATAGCACTTTAAAGTTGATAAAACACTTGTGACAGTCTCACCACCTTGAAAATTTAAATGACTTACCCAGGACAAATACCTAGTAACTTACTACAAGTCCAGAGTTTTGTTGGTCATGATCAGAACACAGTCAGGAATTAGAGAAAGGAAGTAAATCGTGTAGCAGAATAAGATGGATATTTTACAAGGTACCCTTGGAAGAAAGGTATCTTTGGAACCACATCCATTTTCCTAGAGTAGAGAAAGCTAAGATATGGACAAACTGACAGAGGGAGCTTGACTAACCTTCTGCCTGACTAATCACAGATGAAACACTCCACAAACTGTAAAGACCTACAGAATAAAGGCAACTCATCTAGCATAGCAGACATACCATATACACTTCTGAAGTCATGCACCCAGCACATGTTTATTGAGGGCTCGCTATATAATTTTTGGATGAATGTTTGTATCACTTACTAGACCATGACATGCTCCTTGATGGCAAATTTGACTCTATATTCCCTTTGCCTACTCCAGTATCTCGTTAATTCAACAAACGTGCTTGACAATGTACTTATGTGGGGACACAAGGGCAAGTAAAAGCTAGCCAAATCCCTGCCTACACATGAATCAACTCGTACAGTACAGCAAGCACTTGGGGTGTTTGAGAAGCACAACACAGAGGCATTTAATCCAGAATAGAGTAGCCAGAGAAGGCTTTACAGAGAGGAACCCTGTGCTGAGTTGAGAAGGACCCACTGGGTTAGCTAGAAGTTGTGAGGAAGAAGAATGTTATGCACACTTTATGTTTGAAAAAGAAGTAAATCAATAATATCTTTCCTCTTTATGCAGTCAGCTTACATGAACACATCCAATGGGTTTCCATTAAATAAAAGCACTTTAGAGCAGGCATTTTACAAACAACATGCAGCCTCTGCTGGGGGGGGGGGCGGAAAGAACATCATTCATGTAATGTTTAAGTGAGTATAAATGTGCTGTCAAAATATACATGTTCTATAATCATTAGGTTTTGTTTACCACATGTGATTAATTGGACAATGTTTGTATGTTCGGATAAAAGAAAATAACACTTTAAAGTGTAGTTCCATTTAGGATGCAGCTTTCTACTTTGTGTATACCTTGCTCTCCATTGATTTTCCTCAGATTTAAAGATGATAGAAGATAATCCACCCCTTTGTCTCAAGGGAAACATTCTTTTATTTTTAAAATTAACAAGGCATCAGCTTGAAGCTTTTTTTTTTTTTTTTTTTTTTAACGGACATACAGCTCAGATTGGGTCTGTGATTTCACAAGAACTGTTTGGCAAGATATAAAGCCTGAAAACTGCTTTATTTGATTTGATATTCCTTAAGGTTAATGATACCAATCCAGGAACATATTGATTCTTAGTAAAATCTACCATTGGAGGTTTGATATCAGAAAATTACTTTTATAAATTACTTACACTGAGTCTGTATCTTAACCATTTATATTCATTACTTTATTTTGTTTTTTTTTCCCAGTAGGAGAAAAAAAAAAAAAAACCTCTAATAGTGAGATATATCCTGTGCTTATTCTCCTAGAATCTAAGCCCCTTGAGGACAGATATAATACAATTCTCTGCCACTTAGCATGATACCCTTACTTAAGAGTTTACAAAATAAATATTTTGGGAATGAAAGAATGATCACAGCTTCAGTTATGCCACTTATTTTTCATGATAAGAGATTTTTTTAACCTATGATATGCATCCTTTGTCCACTTGAGAACGATATGTACAAATAGCTATCATTGATATATATATGTGTGTATATATATTTAAGAAAGAATATATATAACACATATTTATATATTTAAGAAAGAAATACACCAATTAAGATTGGTGTATATATCTGAAGATATTTGCAAATACAAATATTTATCTTTATTATATTTATATTTATCGAGTGGCTATTATCAGAAATACTGTGGCACATACTTTATACATATTATCTCTGATGGTCACTATACCCTTCAAAAAGGAAATATAACCCCTGTTTCATAGATGAAGAAACTGAAGCTCTCTGTGAGATTCGTCCTAGGTGACACAGCACCTAGGTTACTCCAACCCAGAATGCAGTGTGCTTTCCATGCCTCAAATCCTGAGGCAGTTTCTGCCTCCCTGGGTCCAACCTGAGAGTGAGACACAGACAGATCTGAAAGGCATTCCCCAGCGGAAGGAGCCCGGACTCTGTGCAGACTAATTACAAACAACTTGCATTCCCCGTAAAAAGACAGGCACGTCCCTGGGCTCCTACACCGAGGTCTTCATAGTTTATAAGGACCTTGGGAGCAACCCAGAAGGAATAGCTTCCAGTTAGAAAGATTAGCTCCAAGGGAAATAACTGAAGAAATCCACCCACATGGACTTCCATTCCGTCTGTCTGTTCCCCATATACCCAGGACAGCAGGCGCACGAATGACATCTGCATAGCTTGTTAGCTTAGTAAAATAAATAGACTGCAGCAGGCAGATCAGGGCAAAATGCCTGCCCTCGTTTCCAAACTCTCCAGAGGCAAATAGGAAATTAGGATCAACTAGAAAAGGACTGACTTTTCTAGAGAGTTTCCATGATGAAAAAATATATGGATAGTACCGGGTCTTGAAAATGATTTATGAAAGGTAGGAGTCTATGTATTCTGTGTGTGTTAAGTACGTAGTATTTTTTATAAGGCAAACATAAAAATTAAATAAGAATTTTGAATGAATCAAAAATTGCCACAGAAATCAAGAAATGTTCACTTTTCACCTACTTCCCCACAATGGTTTGCATGTCAATTTTGTTCATGTAAGTGAGTTGAAACATATGTAACTGATGACCATGTAACCACCCCCCTGTTATTATCATCAAATTGAAACAACCTTTGAAATTTAGAAAATTACAGGTGGTAAACTATAAATGATAAAAACATTCAATAAAAACCGTTCCCCTAAAAAAAAGCTTATATAAAGTTTGCTGAGCATTAAGTACATTCCTTATAAAGCTTAATTTTTCCTACATTATACAATATGCTATGAGTCAAATAGAGTCTAGTAATCCAAATAGTTGTGCATAGGCCACAAATCTGGAAAGCTATATGGTCTGAAATGCTATTTTGTTTTCAAGTTGATATAAATCACCTCTGGGGTATTTGCTAACCACCCTTCCCACATTCTACCTTTTTACATCCCATCACGCTGGCCTGCTATCTATTCCTCATGGTATTTCACTCTCATTCTTCCTCAAGGCCTTGAATTTGTTGTTCCCTCTGTCTGAAACCCTCTTCCCCGGGTTTCCACACAGCTGTCTCCTTCACATCATTCAGGTCTCTGCTCAGACGTTAGCACTCTATAAGGCCTTCCCCAGCTGACCTCCTTAATTAAATTACATTCCCTTCCATCATTCTCTCTTAAGTAATCCTACTTATTTCCTTCATGGCAACCATCACAATCTGAAATTATCTTCTTTATTCATATCTTACATATCCTCTACTTGAAATTTATTCCTGGGAGCAAGAAGTTTATCTATTTTGTCCACGGCTGTACCTCCAGTGTTTAGAACAGTGCCCAGCTGTGTAGCAGATGTGAAAGACTTTTTGAATGAATAAATAAGCTGTATCCCAAAGAAACTCTTTTTTTAAAAACAGGGTTAAAATCAGGATCCAACACAAAATTTGCAATCTATCACTTTTAATGTAGCTTGGTTTCTAAATACATGTTTACACTAACCATAGTATTTATAAATACAGAAAATAAAGAATAATTTTCAAATTTAGCATTAACTTTTTATTTAGCAGGCTGTAATTAGACACATTCATATACATATTCTTATTGAGTATTTACAACCAGTGAATTAAGTATAATTTTACAGGTGATGAAACTGAGGCTCAGAAAAATTGACTTGCTCAAATTTATATAGCTCTTCAGTTGATAAACCAGTGCATGGTGGGCACTCTACTGACTGAGCAGATGAACCAGGTCGTGGAGCTTGATCATCCAAGGGCAAGTCATCCCACCTTTGTGTGATCCGATGTACTTCCAAAATCATTAATTCATCTATCCAGATAGTAAATACCATAAACTTCAAATGTTTGGTTTGAGGGCTCTATATCTGAATATTCCCTAATCTGTCAGAGTATGCTTTGCTGTTTTCAAACAGTTGTAAAAACAAAAACAAAAACAAAAAACAAAACAAAAAAAACCTAGATTCCTAAATACAGAAATACCAAATGACCAGAATATTTCTGTAGTATTTGTGTTGCTTTAGAGGCAGCTAGTAAATCAGTAAATTGATATTTGGATTGACCAGTTAAAATTGCTTTATGAAGGGACGCCTGGGTGGCTCAGTTGGTTAAGCGTCTGCCTTCAGCTCAGGTCATGATCCCAGGGTCTTGGGACTGAGCCCCACATCGGGTTCCCTGCTCACAGGGGAGCCTGTTTCTCCCTCTTTTCCCCACTCATGTGCTCTCTCTCGCTATCCCTGTCTCCCTCTCAAATAAATAAATAAAAATCTTTAAAAAAATAAAATTGCTTTATGAATATATCAGAGTTGGCTATACAAAAAACTGATCTCCTGCATTGCTAGTATAGAAGTCCAGTCATTGTTCTTTAATTGGCAGAACACTGACCCTGAGGCACTACAAGATGTTCAAAGATAAAGCACAATATTTCATCAACCAGAAAATGAGGAGTAATTACCTTCTACATTTTACATTAGTAAACCAAATTATCCAGAGTTAACTACAGTATCTCATTAAAAAGAAAAGATTATTCCCCATTAATTCCAGATACTTAGAAGTTTACCACTTTACTTTCACTGACATTAGAAAATAGAAAATATGCTAAAATAGTTTAAATATCATGAGTTTAATTTTAAAAAATAACTACATAATATTTAAACTTGCCCAGATGGAGTGAATACCTTGGGAGGTGGTAAATATCCTATAACTAGAGGCCTTCCAGGAAATGATAAATTCTCCCTTATAGGGCAGCAGTAGAGGAGGTTTAAGACTGAGCAGAGTCATTGCTCCAAATTACTATTAAAATTACTTTTAATCCTCTGATTCTGTTTGTTTTTTCAGACTGGAGGGCAACCAGCAGGTAGGCCTTGCTGTGTGGAGCCTGAGGCTGGTATGGGGTGGGGGTGGGGGGACAATTCTGGGGTATTTTGAACTTAGTTCTCCAGGAAGATTAACTTGGAACCATTTTAAAATAAGGACCATGGAGATCATCTAAGGTACATATATAAAGGCAAGGAAATCCCCATTCTGCTCTCATTCCCTAAAACAAATAAATATAAAAACCTTCTTTCCCATGGCTGAGTAGCATTAAGGAAAAGAAGATTCCTTATAAATATTGTCAGGGACAGTAAATAGTGAAATAGAGCCGAGCTGCAAAGTTACTCTTAATCAGAAGGTGCAGAGTACATTAACAGATACATTTTAATCTGAAAAAAAAATTAAAGGCAATGTTGGGATTCTCTAACAATAATTTTCCTATTCTATCAAAGTGTTATAAATGTATTATAACTTAAAATGTAAATTATCTAGTCACTTTAGATTAGGAAACTGAGGCAAAGCCTCAGTTTGATTTGTGATTTGTCCAAGTGATTTGTCCAAGAACACCCAAGTAATCAGAGTACAAAGACAATGACCCAAGTTCTCTGGCTTCCAGTTATGATGTACCCCTACCTACACCATGCTTCCTTTCCAGTCAAATTTCTCTCCATCCAGTTACCTCTCTGTTCTTGTTAAAAGGGACCTAACTTTATGCCCCATCCATTATGGTATTTGCATAGTATCCACTTAATATCTTTACTAACCAGTTTTAATTCACAAGATTAGCTAGAATCTGTTTTCTGCTTAAGAAATTAGATTTAAAATACCAAAGAACCAAGACATTATCTAAAACTTAAAATATTTTTAAGAGACAGTCATGTCTGCAAATCAAATAACCAGAACATTTAGCTGTCAGTTCTTTCATATATAACTGTTTCATTTGATCCTTATTGTGGACCTACAAGATAGAGACTATCTACATTTTACAAATAAAAATAGAGGCCATTTAATCTGCTCAAGGTTACATGATTAATTAGTGGTAGAGCCAAGATATAAACTGTGGTCTCTGACTGTGGACCTTATATTCTTTTCACTCTATCACACTGTCCTACTTTTGACATCACACTTGGTTCTCAACCAATCTGTCCAGCACCTCTAATAATACTTCCCCTTAGCTGTTCCACCATTGTCTCAAATTTAAGACGTCATTATTGAATTCATTCTGTTTATCCATTAGGCAACCTAAATATCCCTATTTTCATCCTGATACCACCCATCTCTCAAATCTACTTGATCATCAAGCCCTGTCAAAGTTCCCTCCTCTCCCTGTGACCTGATTAAAATTCCTCATTGTTTCTCACTAGGTATTCTAGAAAACCATATCTCCAAACTTTACCTTCTGTTTATTAGATTTATTTGAACATGGAGCATAGCCTTAAAAGATACTTCCACTTATTTAAGATTGTTCAAGGGAAATAATAAAATAAAAGAGTCACATTAAATTTAAAATATTTCTTCATCAGTGAAGGTCTAGAATTCTCAATGATATCTTTATTTTCATTTCCTCATTTTAATTTTCTTACTAGATTTACAAAATTTCGTCAGTTCTGGAAAACATATCTATGACACATTTTGCAAATTTTATTGCCCTTTGTAACTTCAGAGTTTTCCACATCATATGACAAGTGGCAACACCATGATCCATGTAAGTCCTGAAACTGGAGCAAGATAAAGTTTGCAATTGAAAAAACTACTTCGTAAAGAGGAGAAATCAGTTGTCTAAACCTCAATGATGGCAAAAAGCATCGCGAAACATATTAAAATTCCGCTAAAAGTATAATAAAAATTGGGGAAGTTTCCCTGCTGAGCAAAGATAAGGAATGCAATTGAAAGTTATTTTGAGGGAGGCTCCCTTAGTTAAGCATCTGCCCTAGGCTCAGGTCATGATTGAGGGGTCCTGGGATCAAGCCCAGCAGAGAGTCTGCTTCTTCCTCTCCCTCTGGGCTCTCTCTCTCTCACTCTCACTCTTTCTCTCTTGCTTTCTCTCAAGAAAATAAATAAAATCTTTAAAAAAAAAAGTTATTTCTGATTCTGATTTTTATGGATCAATATTTTTAGGGAAGACATCTCCCATCTGGTATAATAGCTTCCAGAAGCCTGTTATGAATTAAGCTATGGTCAAAAGTGGGCAACTAAAAGCAAGTAGAGAGCAATACAGACATCAACATGTTTCTGAATGATGTTAGAAAATCAGAGCACAGAGTTTTGGGGAGGATCACCAACAAATGAGAAATGCATACAAGAAACCTAAAAAGTACATCTGGTGCATTTCTTCTATCTTAATTGCCTTATAAATTCTTTAATCACTTTCTAGGTCTTCCCTAAATTGACTGGTTTAAAGCATGTGACAGGAAAGATGTCAAGTGACTCTTCAGAGGGAAGTCCAGAGGTTTACTATTCATGGCAGTGGTTCTCAAATTGTAGCAAACCTAAGAATCAGTTGGCGGTCTCATTAAAACAGATGTCTGGGTCCCACTCTTTGCATTTCTCCAATTCACTTGATCTGAAGTGGAGCCTAAGAATTAAGATGATACTAATGGTTGTGGTTGGGGGACCACACTTTAAGAATCATGGGCCCAGGGTGCCTGGGTGGCTCAGTCGGTTAAGTATCTGTCTTCGGCTCTGCTCATGATCCCAGGGTCCTGGGATGGAGTTCTACATCAGGCTCCCTGCTGGGCAGGGAGTCTGCCTCTCCATCTCCCTTTGCCCTTTCCCCCCACTTGTGCTCTCTCTCTCTCTCTCTCAAATAAATAAATAAAATCTTCAAAAAAAAAAAAGAATCACTGGCCCATGAGCTGGGTTGTTAAAATTTTCTCAAATTAATATGGCTTAATGAAGATGTTCCTGTTTATTGTTCTAGATACATGTCTATCACATAAGTCTAAATTTGTATGGGGCTCATTAGTTACTGCTGGCTAACATACTTTAATTGTATTATTAGTGGACTCTATTTATACAATATAATTTGTCTGCTATTGACTGCCACAGAATGATCAGATTTTAGATCTGGAAGAATCCTTAAAAATAATCTGATCTAACACCCTAATTATGAAGATGAAGAAACCAAAGTCCAGTGTAATATTTAATAGATCTAAACAATTGTGATTTCCAAATTGTGGTTTACTGTCAACATCCTTTGAAGAACTGTCTATGAACTAAATAGCTATAGTAACATCTTGTGTTCATACAATAATCATGACTATTCTTTTGTTTGTGATAGAATTTTCTTCTTAAGATAATTAGGAGTTTCTCACTGATGCTTATTTTAATTCAATCAGAACTTATTTTGAACAGCAACAAGTAGAAATCAAGGCAGGAGCCTCTTCTTGACCAAAGGGTTTCCAGCCAAAAAAATGGTATAAACGTAGTTATGTAATATAGATATGGACCCAAGGAAACCCTGAGAACTATTTGTAACAGAATCTACCACCTTAGTAAAACAAATGTAAGACTTGAAATTTATTTCAATAGAATAAAAATCTACTATTTGCCAGGTAGGACTAAACATGTTCATATTTAGGATCTCATTAAAATCTCATAACTAACCTGTGAGGTTAAAAAACTAAAGCTTTTAGAATTTAAATTACATAGACTAGCAATATATTTTCCCACGATAAAAACACAAAAGTTTTCCTAGTATATTTGCCAGCACTTACTTAATTTAGCTGCTTGACAAGTTGGCACATTTGTATCTTACTAAGGCCTGATGACTTCATTTTCAGGAAGCAAGAATACAAATATCCTTTAGACAGCCAGGAAGTCTAAAAATTTGTTTTCTAGGTATTCATAAATCTAGTATGGACATTCACCCTCTCCCTCTAGCCTTTTGGAGAAAAATAGTGTCACTGCCAAATTAGATGACTTCCTTTTCTGGAAACACATTTAGGGTATTATAACAGTCTCAGATAGCTTGAATAACAGATTCTATGTTAAACAAAAACATTTTTCAGCAGAGGAGACAATGGTCTTTTATAGAGGTATTCTGTAAACTGTTCACTAGTTAAATTTGGCTCTAGTTTCCATAGTTTCCTTACAAAGGGAAGTACAATTCACCATACAACCTTTCTTATGTTAACTAAATTCCTCACAGTCATTGAAGAGGAATAGAAGCAGAAAAATGTTCACCTTTAGCCCAGTAGGCTGACCTATACCCTGCATAGCTTTGATAAGGATCAAATAGGTACTGGCTGCTACATTCTTAAAGGATCTCACATCTGCCAGTACTTCTCACCATTAGCTAGTACTGAGCTGAATGATAAGCACCAGAGAAATCTTGTGAAAGTAGTTTTATGAGTAGAAATTTGAAGAAGACATTTATGATCTAATATTCCCTGCACATCCCATCCCCCTTGAGCACTAAGCACATAACCACCAGTTTCATAAAGCAAAAGTACAGCTTTTTCTGCCCACGGGCCCTGTCCCCATGCTACTTAAATAAACTTACTAAGTTGCTCTGTAAAATATCTGAAGAATTCTTTCTTGACCATTCTCTCCAGACTCCACATCATAATGATGAAAATTCATAATTGGGACTGACTCAGAACTTTACCCAAATCCCAAGATCAAGTCAACATTAAGAGGCTCAACTAATTGGCAATGACAGAAAACAGCCCAGGTTATAAATGATAATAAACAGAAAAACTGTTCTTTATTGACATTTACCATTCAGTAGACATACCACCCCATATTTGAAAGAAACTTGAAGGCTTATAGAGCCATAACGAAGACTGCCTCTGCTTACTAATAAAAGATTCAGAAGAAAGACAAGAAGAAACACCATTGAAGGCATATTTCAAGAAGTCTCAATAAAGCCAATACTTATAATCTCCCAAAATAATTTTATCTGTGCTTTAAATATGTATTAGATATTCATAAAAATAATGGTTTACTTTCTTGTTTTCATTATTAAATTTGATGTCTTTATCAATAAAATGGAGAATGGAACCCCAGTTTATATCATTGGGCTATAATAAATAAGGATCAGTTTGTGGCAATTGATCAGAAATAAATCTGAGGTTACTGAGTAATAAAATATTTGTACTTAGAAATACACATACTTTCCTTGGATTCAAGTTCTTCTTGATTTCATTATCTAAAGCACTATGATCTCTTTAACATTACCCTATAGATATTGATTGGGATTCCCTGTTTTTGAATGAATACACATGACAACCACAAAAAGTATGATTAAAGTAGATTTCAGATTGCTTAGGGGAAGCTATTGCCAAAAAACTCCGATAGGACCTAAAAGCCACTACCGAAGAGTCGTGTGAGGGTTATTCTCCTGTCCTGAACCAGACAGGAGAAGAGAGGAGAAGTGAAGTAGCTTACCAAATGGTTATGTGATTACCAGCAACTTAAGAATATACACCAAAACACACAAAGAACATAAAATTCTCAAAATGAAAACACAACTGCTCAAAATGATATACAGTCAGTGTCAACTCAGTAGCAGGAGAACCCATATGCTGTCCACGCCAAAGCCAGAAATTAGTTTACACTTCACAGAGAACAAGACATATCTCGCCCATTAAACACAGAAACAAAGAAAACATTCTAACACTTACTCTTGTCTTTTTGTCAGTTTCATTTTCAAAACACTGATTGTCTTTATTTTGCTCAATACATGAAGCACTTTCCTTTGGTCCACAGCAATCTGTAAGCTAAAAAAAAAAAAGTTTAAAGAAGCAATACTTCCCTATTTGTTCTCTGCAATGTGAATTAAATGTTTTTCAAACTTTTAACATGCACATTAAAATGTCTATTACCTGAATAAATATTATTCATTATTGCTTATGTCAGTTTTAGAATATTAATGCACTGTCTAACCCATTTTTATATTGCTCCCAAAGAGAAAACATAAATGGGACAGTTATTCAAGGGCAAGTTTTTATAAATTTCAAATCTTTTCACCAGGGACTGTTGAACTTGGATGATTCAAGCATAAGATCATCAATCTGGTAAAAGCTGAACATGGTTAATAGGAAGATGAACATAGAAGGGTTAATTTCATCTTACATAAATTCCCATACTTGCAGGAATCTCTACTCTACGGTACTGTGGTTGGAGCCCTTGAATAAGCAGGAGCACTGACTACTTTTCTTACGGACTATCTTTCAAGGATCTTTGTATAACTACAGCTTTGGATGATAAAAATGTTTACTTCCAGAGCAGAAGATAAGTTTGCTTACTGACCATTGTAAAAATTTCCATTCCCCAGCCTGAGGGTTATTCTCCATTGCATGGGAATATATCACTTGGGCAACTTTGCATCGCCCTATAGGAACTGGGGCTTGAGAAACTGCTGTCTGGCTACTGCTACAGTGGTGAATAATAAAGTCCCTTGTCTTTGTCCTAGGAGTCTTCTGATATTCTGGCATTCATGAAACTGTGTCAGGGTTTTTAGATTACAAGTAGGGTAAAATCTTAGCCCCTTCACCGTTCTGGACAGTAGTGGTAACAAGGACAGAATGCTGACAGTCATGGTTTTCTGGAAGAGAAAGGATCAGAGACTTGCAGACTGATGAAAGGGATTTCTGGAATGTCTTTGGGAATTGGTATCCAACATGTTAAAGAAATTTATATTCAACTGCTTAATAATGATCCTCCAGTTTAATGCCTGTCAATAGAGGAATTTACAAAGTGGTTCCAGGCCAAGTACTGGGAAATAAACCCAAAGACAGCTCCCAAATGGTGCCCTGGTTTTTGCTGACTATCCCCTAATGGCAGGACATCCTCACCAATCTACCAATCACCCTCAAGTCCCAAACTTCATTCTGGATGAGCAGAAGTTTCCACTCTCTTTCAGGCTATAGTTATAGAGCAATGTACCTTTGCTGATTGTGAAAGAGAGAAATATGCAATTATTACGAGCAGAAACCAAGATTTCTCTGATTCTAGTCTATTGTAGATGCTCCTCTTCTCTGTTCCCATAGTTTACATCTGTCATTGTGATTAACATATTGCATTGTAAATCACATGTTTATACATCTGTTTATCCTGTTAGAGTTCTTTGGAGGACAGGTATTATATCTTATTATTTATCAATTTCCAGGGAGTAATAAATATTTGTTTAATGAATGAAAAAATAAAGGTTAAATTAGATAAGTTGCTGAATGCTTAACTAAAGGAACAAAGAGGGAACAGGGCTACAATCTGGCTAAAAGGAAAATCAAACTCAACTATCTGAGGATACCCAGGTAGCTTCCACATCAGAAATGTAAAGTCATTTACTTTTTGCTCAGTCTGGATTGGTGGATATGCTGCCATGTTCAGTATGATGATGAATGCAAACAGCAATTTTGGCAATGCAGGCTCAGTCAGCAGCTTGATCCCCATTGGTCTCATCAGGACCTTACTATGAGCATCGACATGAGTTATGAAGATACATACAGTTTGTGCCCTGGGGAAGCATATGTTTAATATGCCAGTCTTTAGATTGGCAGTATTGATGGCTTTGCTGCTGCTATAGGACTTCAATTGGACGAAAAACAGTATTAATCTATATTCACTAAGCTGCAAACCACCTACACACCCCTCAAAATCACAAGTAAATGTGACTTCTTATTGCACAGAGCTACTCTCACTCTCCATGATTCATGGTCTCTCCTTTCCCTGTAATACTAACCTCATATGCTTTAAGGAAAAAAGATGATTAGGAATGAAGTTAAAGTTTCCCTGCACCTAAGAGGGAATGAAGAACATACACACCCATCCAAATATACTGGAGAACTTCTGGAGGGCAAGCACTCAAACTCTTACAGATCTGTTGCATACAGTCGCCCAAATCACAATCTGCTACATTCCAGGAGTTGGCAGGAGAGGAAGAAGAATTCAGCTTATTGGGTTTGGGCAGGCTTTACCATGGAGCAGGAAAGCTAAATGACCTGGTGTATGGGGTTCTCTGGGCCAACTCAATGTAACACTTGTGTGGTTTTCACTGCTGAATGTATAATTAGTACTAACATTTCATTGTAAATTCTCAGAAAGTCCAGAAGGGATTCTCTTGATCAGGAAGAGTTATATGTAGAAAAATAGTAACAGAACACATAAATCATTCCTTCCAATTCTTTTCTCTATTTTCTCTTCGTAGTCCCACAAAAAAAGAGAATCTTAGGAAGAAAAAAGGAAATCATCACCTTAAGGACTTAGAGGCAGCAGGGATAGTAACCCAAAATGCAATATCTTAGAACAACAGCCAAGCATGGCCAGCAAAAAAAGGCTAATAGGATCTGGAGGCTCACAGACGATTATTGATTCTGCTGTTGATCCCATTGCCTCAACTATTCCAAACATGTAACTATAACTAAATCCACTGCATTGACTGATGGCACTTGGTGTGTTCCCTTTCCAACATCTTTTTTCTATCCCACTGGCACTCGAGGTCCAAGACCTTGAATTTTTATTCATATGGCAAGGCTTCTAATATGTTTACAGTACTTCCTCAATACCTAAATTCCTCTTCTATTTGTCACTAAGATTTAGTATGAGTGGCTTTATTTTCTGATGTTCAAATTGTTAACTAAGATGATGTCTTATTACTTGGCAAGCCAGAAGCCTCAGCTAGCAGGAGTGGATAAAAACTCTGACAAAACTGAGGGGCTATCTGAGCAATTCCCTCCAGCAGTCAAGCAGATACTTCTGTCTTTTTAGCCTCAATAATCAAAAAAAGAAGCCCAGCACCTTACTGGACTCTGAATATTGGAGCCAGTATGATCTTCCTTGGACATTTTACTTGGTCTGTATTATCAGCTAGGGCACAAATCAGCATCCTTAAAGTAAGGCCCAGACTGACTGGCTGTATTGGAAGCGCACAGCAAGCTGTGGCAGGCTCTTTGTCTTTGCAGTCTCACAACCTTACTGACACCTCTGAGCTAAAGTCTTTGTGAGTGAGAGAGGTTGATTAGAACCTCTGGTAAAGAGAAGCACCCTCCACTCAAAGTCCCCTGAGGCAAAGCTGCTGGCTCAATGGGGTCCTGGATTCACAGGTTTCACTAAATGCCTGGGCCTGCTTCGCTAATGGTTTCACTAAATTGAAGCCAGTGGTGTTCATTGGGATGCTGATGCTATTTGTGTTTAGTCCCAGGTATGCGGAACCAAAAATGGAAGTTCCTCTACTTAGGTGGCCGAACTCAAGGTCATCCTTGTAGCTCTGGCCAGTGTGCTTCCTGTTATATTTTTACTGACTCTTGGGGTATTGTCAATGGCTGAAAAGTTTTGTCTGTCCTGTTAGAACACTACAGACTGGCAAATTAAACACTCCTCCCTGGGGTCATGAACTATACAAATCAGGGTTGCCAATTGTAGATGCCCACTGTAAGGTCCTGATGAAACCATCTGGAATCAATCTGATTGAGCCTGCATTGCCACTATTGCTGCCTGGATCCATTGTCAGACCAAACATGGCAGCACATCCACCATTCCAGGCTGACCACAAAGTAAAGGACTTTATGTTTCTGATGCAGAAGATACCTGGGTATCCTCAGGTAGCTGAACTTGTCATTCTAAGTCAGATAAGATGCCTCCATCCAGGCATCCATATAGTCATTTAATCTTTTTTTTTCATCTACTAAACAATATACATTAATCAATATTTATTATTCTCTAAAAATGTATCTATCCCCTGGAAATTCAGTATTTATTTGTTAATTCCTGGAATATCAAAAACAATAAGATATATTATCTATCTTCCATGTATCTCTCCATCCTCCCATCTATCTAATGGGATAGACAATTCTGAAGACAATAAGTTTTGTCTTTCTAGACAAGCAAGAGTATTCAGTCTAACAGTAAATAGTGTGGTCTTTGAAAGGCATTATGTTGAGAAAGAAAGAACATGGGTTTTAGAATATGGAAGAAATGAGTTGAAATCCTTTTATCTCCACTTACTAGCTAGGTGTCATCTAAAATATGGAGATTATCTCATCCATTGCAGAATCTCCTTCCTCCTTATCAACCATCCCACAGCTGGGTTAGAT
>NW_027397097.1:14391757-14391977 GCF_003265705.2 Callorhinus ursinus
ATTCCCACCAACAGTGTAGGAGGGTTCCCCTTTCTCCACATCCCCGCCAACATCTGTCGTTTCCTGATTTGTTAATTTTAGCCATTCTGACGGGTGTGAGGTGGTATCTCATTGAGGTTTTGATTTGCATTTCCCTGATGCCGAGCAATGTTGAGCACTTTTTCATGTGTCTATTGGCCATTTGGATGTCTTCTTTGGAAAAATGTCTGTTCATGTCTTC
>NW_027397097.1:14396977-14410668 GCF_003265705.2 Callorhinus ursinus
TGTCTTGATGATGACAGCTTTGTAATAGAGCTGGAAGTCCGGAATTGGGATGCCGAAAGCTTTGCTTTTCTTTTTCAACATTCCTCTGGATATTCCGGGTCTCTTCTGGTTCCACACAAATTTTAGGATTATTTGTTCCATTAATTGGAAAAAAGTGGATGGTATTTTGATGGGGAATGCTTTGAATGTGTAGAATACTCTAGGTAGCATTGACATCTTCACAATGTTTTTTCTGCCAATCCATGAGCATGGAACGTTTTTACATTTCTTTGTGTCTTCCTCAATTTCCTTCATGAGTATTTTATAGTTTTCTGAGTACAGATCCTTTGCCTCTTTGGTTAAATTTATTCTTAGGTATCTTATGGTTTGGGGTGCAATTGTAAATGGGATTGACTCCTCGATTTGGCTCTCTTCTGTCTTGTTGTTGGTGTATAGGAATGCCACTGATTTCTGTGCATTGATTTTATATCCTGCTACTTTACTGAATTCCTGTATGGGTTCTAGCAGTTTTGGGGTGGAGTCTTTTGGGTTTTCCACATACAGTATCATATCATCTGCAAAGAGTGAGAGTTTGACTTCCTCTTTCCTGATTTGGATGACTTTGATTTCCCTTTGTTGTCTGATTACTGTGGCTAGGACTTCTAATACTATGTTGACTAGCAGTGGTGATAGTGGACATCCCTGCCGCTTTCCTGACCTTAGGGGAAAAGCTCTCAGCCTTTCCCCATTGAGAATGATATTCGCTGTAGGTTTTTCATAGATGGCTTTTATGATATTGAGGTATGTACCCTCCTTCCCTATCCTCTGAAGAGTTTTGATCAAGAAACGATGCTGTACTTTGTCAAAGGCTTTTTCTGCATCTATTGAGAAGATCATATGATTCTTGTTCTTTCTTTTGTTAATGTATTGTATCACGTTGATTGATTTGCGGATGTTGAACCAACATTTCAGTCCAGGGATAAATCCTACTTGGTCATGGTGAATAATCCTTTTAATGTACTGTTGGATCCTACTGGCTAGTATTTTGGTGAGAATTTTTGCATCCATGTTCATCAAGGATATTGGTCTGTAATTCTCCTTTTTGATGGGGTCTTTGTCTGGTTTTGGGATCAAGGTAATGGTGGCCTCCTAAAATGAGTTTGGAAGTTTTCCTCCCATTTCTATTTTTTGGAAGAGTTTCAGGAGAATAGGTATTAATTCTTCTTTAAATGTTTGGTAGGATTCCCCTAGGGAGCTGTCTGGCCCTGGGCTTTTGTTGGGAAAATTTTGATGACTGCTTCAATTTCCTTAGTGGTTATAGGTCTGTTCAGGTTTTCTAAATCTTCCTGGTTCAATTTTGGTAGTTGATACATCTCTAGGAATGCACCCATTTCCTCCAGATAGCTAATTTGCTGGCATAGAGTTGCTCAGAATATGTTCTTATAATTGTTTGTATTTCTTTGTTGTTGGTTGTGATCTCTCCTCTTTCATTCATGATTTTGTTGATTTGGGTCATTTCTCTTTTCTTTTTGATCAGTCTGGCCAGGGGTTTATCAATCTTGTTAATTCTTTCAAAGAACCAACTCCTAGTTTCGTTATTCTATTCTACTGTTCTTTTGGTTTCTGTTTCATTGATTTCAGCTCTGATCTTTACTATTTCTCTTCTCCTGCTGGGTTTAGGCTTTATTTGCTGTTCTTTCTCCAGCTCCTTTAGGTGTAGGGTTAGGTTGTGTATTTGAGACCTTTCTTGTTTCTTGAGAAAGGCTTGTATTGCTATATACTTTCCTCTCAGGACTGCCTTTGCTATATCCCAAAGATTTTGAACAGTTGTGTTTTCATTTTCATTGGTTTCCATGAATGTTTGAAATTCTTCTTTAATTTCCTGGTTGACCCATTCATTCTTTAGGAGGATGCTCTTTAGCCTCCATGTATTTGAGTTCTTTCCAACTTTCCTCTTGTGTTTGAGTTCTAGTTTCAAAGCATTGTGGTCTGAAAATATGCAGGGAATGATCCCAATCTTTTGGTATCAGTTGAGACCTGATTTGTGACCCAGGATGTGATGGCAACCCCGAGCTGAGAGCCCACGCCTCGGCTCCATCTCTGCAGCTGGCTTCCCCGCTTCAATACCTGGGAGCTCCGCTGCACTCAGGCACTCCCAGTCCTTCTGTGACCCCAAGGGTCCTGAGACCACACTGTCCCGTGAGGGTTCCACCCCCCACTTAGACACTGGAGCAACGTCCCTCAGCAGAGCCAACTTCTAAATGTTCCGATTTTGTGCTCCGTGGCTCTATCACTTGCCAGAAGCGGCTGACGGAGGCCCCCTCCCCCGCCATCTATCCTCCCAAATATCGCCTCGGATTCACTTCTCCACACATCCTACCTTCCAGAAAGTGGTCACTTCTCTGTTCAGAGAGTTGTTGCTACTCTCCTCTTCGATCTCCTGTTGAGTTTGTTGGTGTTCAGAATGGTTTGATCCCTGTTCAGCTGAATTCCTGAGTCCAGAGGAAACCCAGGTATCATACTCCTCTGCCCTCCTGTTGAGTTTGTTGGTGTTCAGAATGGTTTGATCCCTGTTCAGCTGAATTCCTGAGTCCAGAGGAAACCCAGGTCTCATACTCCTCTGCCATCTTGCTCTGCCCCTGCTAGTCCTACATTTTTAATTGTTTGCTTGTATTTCCTTCAAAATCACATTTGTACCTCAAATCTGTTCAATATAAATGGAATCATTTTTGGGGCGCCTGGGTGGTTCAGTTGGTTAAGTGTCCAACTCTTAATTTCAGCTCAGGTCATGATCTCAGGGTGTAAGATCGAGCCCCACAGTGGGGCTCTGAGCTCAGTGCGGAGTCTGCTTAAGACTCTCTCTCCTTCTCCTTCTGCCCCTCCTCCCACCCCACTTGCTCGTGCTCATGTGCTCTCTCTCTCTCTCTCTCTCTCAAAAAAAATAAATATTCTTTCTCTTCAGAACTCACTTCTACTCCTGGGTACCCCATTTCTGGTAATGCTACTACCCAGTTTTTAAAGGACTACTCATATGCCTCCCCTCCTCTACAAAGCCTGTGTTGATCCTCTGCCCTTCAGTTAGCTGGGAACCCTCATTCTATGATCCCCTCAGGATACTTCTCCTTTACATCTCTACTAATGATTAGTCCACCTCACTTCTTTTAACAAAAACCCACAGTATGAACAAAAGGAAAAATAAACTCAGCATTACTTATGTTTTTTTCTTATCCATTCAAGTAGATTTTAAGCTCCTTGAAGTCAATGAGTGTATTACTACTATTTTTATATCCTTCATGTGTCTGAACAAAATACATGTGCATAGATACGTATTAAATTTAATACACAGTGTTTACACAGGTGTACTCTGCATTACATAATATGTCCTGATAAATATTTACCAACTTCACTTTAAATGGATACACCTTTTATATATACCAGAAAAGTTTTCTTTTTTTTTTTTAAGATTTTATTTATTTATTTGACAGAGAGAGAGAGAGAGAGATAGTGAGAGCAGGAACACAAGGAGGGGGAATGGGAGAGGGAGAAGCAGGCTTCCCACTGAGCAGGGATCCAGATGCGGGGCTCAATTCCAGGACCCTGGGACCATGACCTGAGCTAAAGGCAGACGCTTAACTGACTGAGCCACCCAGGTGCCCCAGAAAAGTCTTCTATTTAAAAGAATCTTATAGGGGCGCCTGGGTGGCTCAGTCAGTTAAGAGTTGGCCTTGCATTCAGGTCATGATCCTGGGGCCCTGGGATCGAACCCTGCATTAGGCATCCTGCTCAGCAAGGAGTCTGCTTCTCCCTCTCCCTCTGACCCTCCCCTCTGCTTGTGCTCTCTCTCTCTCTAAAATGAATAAATAAAAAATCTTTTTAAAAAAGAATCTTATAGATTTTTTTGAACTCTTCTGTAAAGAAAATTGTACTCACCTGAATTAACTGTTTCATAGATTTATTTGTTTGCATCTTTATCAACTTATACCATTCTTCTCAAACATGAATTTTTTTGAAAATGAATGTTGGTACTGGTGAGTGCCATGCACAAAATCTATGTCCTTTCAAGAACAAACATTCTTATAAAGTCCAAAAAGTAAGTTAAACAAGCTCTGTGATGCTGAGCCACTAGGAAGCACTACCCTTTCATCTAGGAGAAGAACTGTACAGATTAGCCTGAGGCATATCCCAGTGTGCTCTGGAGTAGTCCAGTCCTATTAATATTTTCTGGCCTTTATATTCACAGAGTACTTAGTTGTACTTCATTTTATTATATCCTCTTCAGATATAAGAAACATTGCAAACTACAGAAGTGTGAGGTTGATACTCTTTCATAGGAAACATGTCATAGGAAACAACATATTGCCGTTTTATAGACTACCTCAGCATTATAAATAACCAATGAATTTAAATTGTTTTTTTTTTTCTGAGAGAAAAGTAAACACCATTTTGATAGCCCTAAAGATAAAGGCCTAAGTGTTCTTGAAAAGCTGGACAGGAAGAAAAAAGTAGGCATTACCTAAGTGCTCAAGAGAAGAGAGTACCAATTTTCAAGAAAAGTTCTCAGACTATTTATTGATTCAACAAATAGTTCTTAAACTCTATTACACACAAAGCACTGAACTAGATGTTATAAGGAAAGCACAAATAAGATGTGGTCCATAAACCACACACACACAAAAATTAAAGCTAAAAAGGAAATAAGATATACACAAAAGTGCCTATAAAATCAGGTAGAAAGCTTTGAGTGTCAAAAAAGTAGACAAAAGTGCTCTATTAATTCAAAAGAGGTTCAGTTCAATAAACATAAATAACACTTACTATTCCAGACCTTTAAGGAAACTAAAGTAAAGTAGGTGAGACAATTACATAAACTGATCATTTCAATTCAAGTTTGAAATATTAGAAACATGAAAAGAATGCTGTGGAAATACTAAGTTGAGACATGAACAAAGTCATAAGACAAAAAGTCATGATGAATTTGTTGGAGAACTAATATTGTGAAAACACGAGGTAGAAGTTGTGAAAAATAAAGCAGAAAAGGGAAGCAAAAGCCTTTAAGAAGGTCTCAGACATTAAGCTACAGAATTTAGATGATCTCATGGGAAATAGTGAATCAAAGAAGGGTTGAGGAAAGATATGATGAGGAAAAAGTACCGGAATCAGAAAAGGGAGAAATATTTAAAAAGTAAAGATTACACCAACATATTGACCTTATTTATTTTTTGTTTTACATTTTTCTCTTAATTTTAAAATGCATTTTCAAATAATTTCAGGCTTATAAAATGTTGCAGAAATAGGACAAAGGATACCATGTTCCTCACACACAGATTGCCAAAATGTTAATATTATAATAGCTACAATACAATGATATAAATCAAGAAAAGGTTGACACAATATTATTATTTAATATATAGAGTTTAATCAAATTTTACCAATTATTCTGCTAACGTCATTAGGTTTTGGTTGAGGATCCAATCCAAAATCATTTATTACATTATTTTTATGTATTTCTAATTTCCTTTAATCTGGAATAATTCATCATCTTCCTTTGTCTTTTAAGACCTTGATATTTTGAAGAGTACTAGACAGACATTTTTTCAAGTGTTCTTAATTTGGGTTCAGCTAATATTTACTTATGATTAAATTTAGGTCATACATATTTCACAAAATCACCACAAAAGTGACTATAGGTGCTTCTCAGTATGCCATCATCAGAAGGCACATGCTGTCAGTTTGTCCCACTGACTGGTAATGTTACCTCTGATCACTTGGTTAAGAGGGTTCTGCCGGGTTTCTACACTGTGAAGTTATTATTTTCCATGAGTAAGTAACAAGAATCTTAGAGAAGATTCTTTGAATTTAGATACAGCCTGTGTTTCACCCACTTCCACTCACTAGTTTTAGTATTCATCAATCACTGTTGCTTGAAACAATTATTACTATATTATTACTATTATACTATTATTATGGAGGTTGCCAGTGGTGGTTTTCTAACTCCTTCTATACTTGTCAGTTGGCTTTTCCCTATAAGGTAGAACTTTCTCTTCTCTTGTCTCCTTCATTTGTTTATTCATTCATTCACATATTTTACCAGTCTAAACTCGTGGATTTTCATTTTATTGTTTGTTTTATAATGTTACTATATTTATTTTGTTGTTCAAATTGTCCCAAATTTGGCTATTGGGATCCTTCAAGTTAGCTGCTGTGTCCTTTTGAAATGTCCCCATTAGGTTTTGAGCACTTTCTTACTTTCTGGCAGAGCAAGATATCCCAGACTTATCTTGTACTTTCTTTCTTTGTCCCAGCCTTGGAATTGGCCATTCCTCCAAGGAGATTTGGTTTCATTTGGTGGAGAATTGTAATGAGAAGCCTAAATCTGAGGCCTACCTGCATTCATTCTTACTGAATATCATTGCTTCTAGTCCCTCTCAACAGATAGAGCCAAGAAATCATATATGTGGTGTATATTATGTATGTGTGTGTACATATGTGTATATACACACACATACATATAGAAAGACAGAGAGCTAGAGAGACTTATTAAACCTGCTTCTTTGATTTATCCACAATATATTTTATACAATCTTTGAAAACTCATAAAGCCGTTTTGAAATCACTAACTCTTAGCCCTATGAAAAACAAACTTAATTAACCATTAACCTTACTGATCATAGTCAAATACTGTTTTTCAAATAACATTAGGTTTTTTTCCCTCCTTCAAGGTGGTTACATCATTCATTTGTAATAAGGCTCATTTATTTGTTTGTGTTCCATTTTGTATTCCCTTCATTATTTTTTTAAGATTTTATTTATTTGTTTATTTTAGAGAGAGTACAAGCAAAGTGAGCAGCAAAGGGGGAAAGAGTGGGCAGGGGAAAGAATCTCAAGCAGACTCATGCTTAGTATGGAGCCTATGTGAGGCTAGACCCCACAACCCTGAGATCATGACCCCAGCCAAAACCAAGAGTTGATCACCCAACCAACTGAGCCAAACTGGCACCCCCCCCTTCATTATTTATATTTTAAATATGAAACAATGGAGTTCTAAAATCCAGAACTATGCAAAAGTATATTCAAAGAGTGCTGTCATCCTGCTCATTTTATTCCAGTGTAATCATCCTCCATAAATACCCAATATCATTAATGAATGATTTATCCTTCCTATTGTGATTCTTGCACAAATGAGGAAATATATGTAAATGTTTTTATTTCTCCTTCTTTCTTACATGAAAGATAGCATATTAAGGATGTTCTTTAGCACTTTGCTTTTCATTTTAAAAGTATATTCTGGAAATGATTCTATATTGGTTCATAGAAATATCTCTCACTTTTTGCACACCTGCATAGTAGTCAGCCAAACTTGTTTACAATGACAAAGATTACTGATTCCAATCATACAGAGTACCTGGTACTTAATAAGACAAAATGCCATAAATAATTCTAAAACTGGACAAAATACATGAAATAACACTTCAGATTTTGGACAACAGGCAATGGAGGATTGTGATTCCCTGAGAAAGCAGAAACATTATGAGTTAGCCACATAATTTCTCTGACTTTCTGCCTGGAGTTACTTTCTAATCTGAGAAAATAGAAGAGGCCTAATAAAGACAGACCTCTCTGAGCTGAAGAGGTTGAGGTCAGAGTTCAGAGTTCAGAGCTGCTAAAAGAGCTGAAATTTACAGAGTAGAGTATCAGAAAGGAGATATCTCAGAAGATGTTATTCCAAGAAACCTGCATAGGGTTTCTCTTAAGTCTTTAGCTTAGTAAAATGTTTTCCATGCAGACAAAAAGATTCTGTAATGCCTGGTATTAAACAGGTACTAAGAAACCATAAGGGGAATAAAGATTACAGAAGCTGCACTAAAAGATACGTCATCTGAGTAGCCAAAGGGGAGAGAAAATGCTCAACATTCCAGGAATTCAATTGAGAAAAACCATGCCTTATGAAGAGCACTACTCTATACTATTCTATAATGGCTACTCTAGAACTGCTATAACAAAGTTTTAAAAATAAGCCGTGAAAGGATTATGTTCATCTGTCAGTAAATTGACTACTTGCCAGAACAAAACTCAATGCAGTTTAAAGGACAACAAAATCCAAATTCTCAGGGGTAGAGCAAGATGGCGGAGGAGTAGGAGACCTGGATTTCGTCTGGTCTCAGGAATTCAGCTGAATAGGGATCAAACCATTCTGAACACCTACGAACTCAACAGGAGATCAAAGAGGAGAGTAGCAACAACTCTCTGAACAGAGAAGCGACCACTTTCTGGAAGGTAGGACGTGCAGAGAAGTGAATCCGAGGTGATATTCGGGAGGATAGATGGCGGGGGAGGGGGCCTCCGTCGGCCACTTTTGGCAAGTGCTAGAGCCGTGGAGCCCAAAATCGGAACTTTTAGAAGTCGGCTCCGCTGAGGGACGTTGCTGCAGTGGCTAAGCAGGGGGTGGAATCCTCCTGGGACAGTGTGGTCTCAGGACCCTTGGGGTCACAGAAAGACCGGGGCTGCCTGAGTGCGGCAGAACTCCCAGGTATCAGAGCGGGGAAGCCAGCTGCAGAGACAGAGCCAAGGCGTGGGCTCTCATCTCGGAGTGGCCATAAACTGTGATCCGCGGCCCAATCAGGCCACTGCTCCTCCAGCAGGCACCCAACAAGCTGCAGAGCTGGGAAGACTCCCGTTCCTCCCCCAGGAGGAGTGCCGTGGGAGCGCACCACAGGGATCTGCTGGGTTTGGAGACTCCACAAGGGGTTGGGTGCCAGAGATAGAAACGCTCAGTCACAGGCCAGGTGAGCATGGAGTGTGGCTCGAGACCGGGGAGACGGGAGTGACTACTTTTCTCTGGGGGCGCACTGAGGAGAGGGCCCGAGTTCTTAGCTCCTCCGGGTGGAGATTGGGAGGCCACCATTTTTGCTCTGGTCCTCCAGAGCTGTACTGAGAGCTTGCAGGGAACAAAAGTTCCTGAGAGCAAACCCAAGCAGCTTGCTTAGCCCGGACTGACAAGGGCGGGGCAATTCAGCCTCCTGCAAAGACATTTGGAAACCACGGCAACAGGCCCCTCCCCCAGAAGATCAGCACGAACAGCCAGCAAGCCAAGACCAAGTTTACCGATCAAGAAGAACAGGAGAACGCCAGCGCTACGGGAATACTGCACATAGAATTCATGGCTTTTTTTTTACCATGATTCATTAGTTCATCAAAGTTAATTTTTTTAACTGTTTTTTTTTAATTTTTCTTTTTCCCTTTTTCAACCAACATCTTATCAATCCCTATTTAAAAAAAAACATTTTTTATTTTTCATTTTTAGAGTCATATTTTGTCCCTTCATAGTAGTTACCCTTATTTTTGGCATATATATATAAGTTGTTCTCTCTTTAAAATTTTGAGATACAGTTTCTTCTAACAGATCAAAATATACCCTAAATCACTAGTGTATGGCTTTGTTCTAGTCTCCTGCCTGATCACATTCTCTCCCTTTCTTTTAAAAATCTTCTTCTTTCTTTTTTCAAACAACTTATCAATTCCTTTTATAAAATCTTTTATAATTTTCATCTTTACAGTCATCTTCCATCCCTTCATTGTATCAACCCTTATTTTGTATATATATATGACTTTCTTCCTTTAAAATTTTAGGAGACACTTTTTTCTAACAGACCAAAATATGCCCAAAATCTAGTGTGTGGCACTGATCTATGCACTAGCCTGATCATATTTGATTATATTCTGCTTTTTTTGTATTGTTCTGTTTTTGTTTTTATCTTTTTTCTTTTTTCTTTCTTTCCCTTTCTTTTCCCCTGGTTTCAGGTCTTTTCTGATTTGTATACAGTATATTTGCTGGGGATGTTAACCTGTTAGCATTTTGTTCTCTCATTTATCTGTTCTCCTCTGGACAAAATGACAAGACGAAAAAAAATCACCTCAGCAAAAAGAACAAGAGGTAGTACCGTCAGCCAGGGACCTACTCAATACTGACATTAGTACGATGTCGGACCTAGAGTTCAGAATCATGACTTTAAACATACTACCTGGGCTTGAAAAAAAGCGTGGAAGTTACCAGAGAAACCCTTTCTGGAGAAATAAAAGAACTAAAATCTAACCAAGTAGAAATCAAAAAGGCTATTGATGAGGTACAATCAAAAATGTAGGCACTAACTACTAGGATAAATGAGGCAGAAGAGAGAATCAGTGATATAAAAGACCAAATGATGGAAAATAAAGAGGCTGAGAAAAAGAGAGATAAACAACTACAGGATCACGAGGGCAGAATTCGAGAGATAAGTGATATGATAAGACGAAACAACATTAGAATAATTGGGATCCCAGAAGAAGAAGAAAGAGAGAGAGGGGCAGAAGGTATATTGGAGCAAATAATAGCAGAGAACTTCCCTAATGTGAGGAAGGAAACAGGATCAAAATCCAGGAGGCACAGAGAACCCCTCTCAAAATCAATAATAATAGGTCAACACCCCGACATCTAATAGTAAAACTTACGAGTCTCAGAGACAAAGAGAAAATCCTGAAAACAGCTTGGGAGAAGAGATATGTAACCTACAGTGGTAAAAATATTAGATTGGCAACAGACCTATCCACAGAGACCTGGCAGGCCAGAAAGGACTGGCAAGATATCTTCAGAGCACTAAATGAGAAAAATATGCAGCCAAGAATACCATATCCAGTTAGACTGTCATTGAAAATAGAAGGAGAGATAAAAACCTTCCAGGACAAACAAAAACTAAAGGAATGTGCAAACACGAAACCAGCCCTCCAAAAATACTGAAAGGGGTCCTCTAAGCAAAGAGAGAGCCTAAAAGCAGCATTGATCAGAAAGGAACACAGACAATATACAGTAACGGTCACCTTACAGGCAATACAATGGCACTAAATTCATACCTTTCAATAGTTACCCTGAATGTAAATGGGCTAAATGCCCCAATCAAAAGACACAGGCTATCAGCTTGGATTAAAAAACAAGACCCATCAATATGCTGTCTGCAAGAGACTCATTTTATTTTTTTTTAAACTTCTTATTTATTTATTCATGAGAGACAGAAAGAGAGAGAGAGAGAGGCAGAGGGAGAAGCTGGCTCCCAAGGGGCAGGGAGCCCAATGCGGGACTCGATCCCAGGACCCTGGGTTCATGACCTGAGCCAAAGGCAGATGCTTAACCATCTGAGCCACCCAGGCGCCCAAGAGACTCATTTTAGACCCAAAGACACCCCCACATTGAAAGTGAGGGGGTGGAAAACCATTCACCATGCTAATGGACACCAAAAGAAAGCTGGGGTGGCAGTCCTTATATCAGACAAATTAGATTTTAAAACAAAGACTGTAATAAGAGATGAGGAAGGACACTATATCCTACTTAAAGGGTCTATCCAACAAGAAGATCTAACAATTGTAAATATCTATGCCCCTAACATGGGAGTAGCCAATTATATAAGGAAATTAATAACAAAAGCGAAGAAACACATGGAGCACAATACAATAATAGTGGGGGACTTTAACACCCCCCTGACTGAAATGGACAGATCACCTAAGCAAAAGATCAACAAGGAAATAAAGACTTTAAAGGAAACACTGGACCAAATGGACTTCACAGATATATTCAGAACACTCCATCCCAAAGCAACGGAATACACATTCTTCTCTTGTGCCCATGGAACATTCTCCAGAATTGATCACATCCTAGGTCACAAATCAGGTCTCAACCGGTACCAAAAGATTGGGATTATTCCCTGCATATTATCAGACCACAATGCTTTGAAACTAGAACTCAATCACAAGAGGAAAGTCGGAAAGAACTGAAATACATGGAGGCTAAAGAGCATCCTACTAAAGAATGAATGGGTCAACCAGGAAATTAAAGAAGAATTTAAAAAATTCATGGAAACCAATGAAAATGAAAACACAACTGTTCAAAATCTTTGGGATCCAGCAAAGGCAGTCCTGAGAGGAAAGTATATAGCAATACAAGCCTTTCTCAAGAAACAAGAAAGGTCTCAAATACACAACCTAACCCTACACCTAAAGGAGCTGGAGAAAGAACAGCAAATAAAGCCTAAACCCAGCAGGAGAAGAGAAATAATAAAGATCAGAGCAGAAATCAATGAACTAGAAACCAAAAGAAGAGTAGAACAGATCAAAGAAACTAGGAGCTGGTTCTTTGAAAGAGTTAACAAGATTGATAAACCCCTGGCCAGACTTTTCCAAAAGAAAAGTGAAATGACCCAAATCAACAAAATCATGAATGAAAGAGAAGAGATCACAACCAACACCAGGGAAATACAAACAATTATAAGAACATATTATGAGCAACTCTATGCCAGCAAATTAGATAATTTGGAAGAAATGGGTGCATTCCTAGAGATGTATCAACTACCAAAATTGAACCAGGAAGAAATAGAAAACCTGAACAGACCTATAGCCACTAAGGAAATTGAAGCAGTCATCAAAAATCTCCCAAGAAAAAAAACCCCAGGGCCAGATGGCTTCCCAGGGGAATTCTATCAGACATTTAAAGAAGAATTATCTATTCTCCTGAAACTCGTCCAAAAAATAGAAATGGAAGGAAAACTTCCAAACACATTTTATGACACCACCATTACTTTGATCCCAAAACCAGACAAAAACCCATCAAAAAGGAGAATTACAGACCAATATCCTTGATGAACATGGATACAAAAATTCTCACCAAAATACTAGCCAATAGGATCCAACAGTACATTAAAAGGATTATTCACCACAACCGAGTGGGATTTATCCCTGGGCTGCAAGGCTGGTTCAACATCCACAAATCAATCAACGTGATACAATACATTAACAAAAGAAAGAACAAGAATCATATGATCCTCTCAATACATGCAGAAAAAGCATTTGACAAAGTACAGCAACCTTTCTTGATCAAAACTCTTCAGATAATAGGGATAGAGGGTACATACCTCAATATCATAAAAGCCGTCTATGAAAAACCTACAGCGAATATCATTCTCAATGGGGAAAATCTGAGAGCTTTTCCCCTAAGGTCAGGAACACGGCAGGGATGTCCACTATCACCACTGCTATTCAAGATAGTATTAGAAGTCCTAGCCACAGCAATCAGACAACAAAAAGAAATCAAAGGCATCCAAATAGGCAAAAAGGAAGTCAATCTCCCACACTTTGCAGATGATATGATACTGTATGTGGAAAACCCAAAAGACTCCACCCCAAAACTCCTAGAACTTATACAGGAATTCAGTAAAGTAGCAGGATATGAAATAAATGCACAGAAATCAGTGGCATTCCTATACACCACCAACAAGACAGAAGAGAGACAAATCAAGGAGTCAATCCCATTTACAACTGCACCCAAAACCATAAGATACCTAGGAATAAATTTAACCAAAGAAGCAAAGGATCTGTACTCAGAAAACTATAAAATACTCATGAAGGAAATTGAAGAAGACACAAAGAAATGGAAAAACGTTCCATGCTCATGGATTGGGAGAACCAACATTGTGAAGATGTCAATGCTACCTAGAGCATTCTACACATTCAAAGCAATCCCCATCAAAATACCATCCACTTTTTTCAAAGAAATGGAACAAATAATCCTCGAATTTGTGTGGAACCAGAAGAGACTCCGAATAGCCAGAGGAATTTTGAAAAAGAAAAGCAAAGCTTTCGGCATCACAATTCCGGACTTCCAGCTCTATTACAAAGCTGTCATCATCAAGACA